>NC_138062.1:55009827-55102630 GCF_964194185.1 Rhinolophus hipposideros | reverse complement strand
CAGAGAAAAAAATAAAACATTCTACCAACAAGTACTGGAAAACAAAAGAAAGACCTCTTCGTATCAACCTGTTGCAGAAGCCACTCCTGTAGATGTCTAGGAAGAGACATAATAAGTCAGTAATTGCCATGAATAACCAAGGCAACAAGATAGCTCAGAAAGAAAGTGAAAAGTCTTCAGAAAAGGAACTTAGAGATATGGAAATATGTGATTTAAATGACAGAGAATTCAAGATTGCAGTTCCGAAAAAAACTCAACGAGATGCAAGAAAACACAGAAAAGGGAATTTAATGAACTCAGAAACACAATCAAAGAACAACATGAGCATTTTACGAAACAGATTGAAATTTTAAAAAAGAAGCAAATAGAATTTCTGGAGATTAAGAACTCAATAGATGAAATTAAGAATGAAATAACTAGCTTAGGTAGTACAGTTGACCAGATGGAGGAAAGAATCAGTGACATCGAAGATAGAAACCTGGAAATTACACAGATGGAAGAAGAAAGAGACTTGAGACTTAAAAGAAATGAAAGAACTCTACAAGAACTTTCTGACTCCATCAGAAAGAGCAATATAAGAATAATGAACATGCCAGAAGGAGAAGAAAGAGAGAAGGGAACAGAGAATATATTCAAACAAATTGTCGATGAGAACTTCCCAAACTTGTGGAAAGAACTGGATCCTCGAATCCAAGAAGCAAATAGAACACCTAATTACCTCAATCCCAACAGGCCTTCTTCAAGGCACATTGTATTGAAGCTGTCTAAAATCAACAACAAAGAAAGAATCTTCAAGGCAGCCAGGGAAAAGAAGACGGTAACCTACAAATGAAAGTCCATTAGATTATCATCAGATTTTTCAGCAGAAACTCTACAAGCCAGGAGGGAGTGGAACCAAATATTCAAACTATTGAAAGAGAGAAATTATGAGCCAAGAATAATATATCCAGCAAAGATATCCTTTAGATATGCAGGAGGAATAAAGACCTTTCCAGACATACAGAAGCTGAGGGAATTTTCTAATACACGTCCTGCACTACAAGAAATACTAAAGGAGGCTATTCGACTACCATCAACAGGGACAATTTGTGGCAACATGAAAAGGGGGAGAGTAAAGGCCTGAACAGGAATATGGGATTAGAGAAAGTAAGCATGCTGAAGAAAATGGAATA
This sequence comes from Rhinolophus hipposideros, assembly GCF_964194185.1. NCBI lineage: Eukaryota > Metazoa > Chordata > Mammalia > Chiroptera > Rhinolophidae > Rhinolophus > Rhinolophus hipposideros. The sequence continues at coordinate 55,101,458 of NC_138062.1, read as the reverse complement.
CTCTAAATATCAAACTTTCTTTTACATAAACTTAAGGATAACCACTCAAAAAAAATCCAGAACTGAAATATATACTGTAATAAAAGGGGGCACCAACAAATGCACACACATTTTAAGAGATGTTATCTATGTATTACTTTTCAAAGTTGAATTGAATTATGGTAACAACGTGTAGTGTGACGTTCACTCAAAAGATGGCGTTAATCAAATGAATGCTAGCGTCCCCATATGACAGGCAGGACAGTCAGAGAAAGTGGCAGAAACACGGTTGTCATTTGAAGAGCACAAGACCATTTTGAAGTGGTATTTGAAATTCAAGAACGTTGTGGAAGTACAACGACAATGAAGGCGTGAGTATGCAACAGAACGTCCAACACACCTAGCGATTGCATGCATTTGTGATAAGTCTGAGATGCATGGTACTGTGCGAAGAAATTGAAATGGCATATGCAGCAATACAGGTGAACACTTTGGTCATTGTTGCTTAAGCAGTAGTTTGCCGTAATCAGAAGTGTCTGGATGCCGATGGTAACCATTTTGAACACCTCCTATAATTGCAGAAGTCAAACGTGACTTGTATGCATATTTTGTTATCGCTATATATAAAGAATTACAATTTTAATATAGTTTTTTTTTCCTTTCTTAAAATGTGTGTACGTTTTTTTGTCACCCTCTGTATGTACCACGTCTGTATCCAACCATCCATTGAAAGATACTTAGATTGTTTCCATATCTTGGCTATTGTGAACATAGGAGTACATATATTTTTACAAATAGTTGTTTTCAAAATTTTCAAGTAGATACCCAGGAAAGAGATTGCTGGGCAATACTACTTTTCTTAATTTTTTGAGGAGCCTCCATACTATTTTCTATAGCAGTTGCACCAATTTACCTTCCCACCAACAATGTGCGAGGGTTCCCTTTTATCCATATTCTCTCCAACATTTGTTATTGTGGAGAGAGAGCTGTGGTTCAGCCTTCATCTGATTTTTGGTTATTCCAAAAAAGTCCTGACCAAACTCATGTGTATTTCCCATGGCAAACTCCAACCTTCCTAAATTATGGGTTTTAGTCACCAGAATATCCACCAGAAAGCATAATCTTTTCAACCAACAACAGGGCCAGGCCTGGAAGTCTTTTTGTTCAACTGAGAAATTCCAATTTAATTCTCTAATAGCATTCTATCAGGTGTGAAGTAGTATCTGAGTTGTGGTTTTAATGTTCATTTTCTTTTGCTAATGCTAATTTCTTTTTCATATATCTGTTGGCCATTTGTATGTCTTCTTGGGAAAACTGTTCAGATCCTCTGACCATTTTTTAAGCTAGATTGTTTGTTTTTTCATTGTTGAGTTGTATGTACTCTTTCTATATTTTTGACATTAGCCCCTATTGGAGGTGTTGTTTGCAAATATCTTCTCCCATTCAGTTGTTTGCCTTTTTGCTTTGTTGATGGTTCCTTTTGCTGTACTGATCCTTGTTTTAACATGACTATCTGTTAGATTTATAATGCTTGCAGGATTTTGTTCCAAGATTGAGAAGGGAACAAATACATAATAGATAGATAGATGACAGATAGATAGGTAGATAGATGGATGGATGGATAGATAGATAGATAGATAGATAGATAGATAGATAGATAGATAGATAGATAGACAGACATGGAAAACTCTTTAGATAGATATGGAAAACTCTTTAAAACTTATTTAAATACTGACTTGTTCCTGACTTTGCATGTGCAGTTCCTTTCTTCTGGCACCCTGTTCCCCTCTTCACAAATACTTCCTTCTAGGCCTGATTCAGAGCTCAGCTCAGAAGTCACCTTAACAGAGACTGTTGCCCTTTGTTCCCAAATTGAAATACGTCTCTTCTGTCTCTGTCACATCACCCTTCAGTCTTTGAAGTCCTTCTTACCATTAGTAACTATCTGACGCATTGTTTCTTTTTTCTTATTGTTGTTTTCCCTGATGGATTGCAAATGGTTGCTTTGTTTTCCATTGTTAAATTTTAATATTTAAATTAATAGCATTGAACTTAACTTTTTTCGAGTGGTATACAGTATTTAGAATTTTATCCCATGTGTAGATTTGTGGGACCCGGGGATGAAGAGCACTATTTAAATTTCTGGCACCTTCAATATCATTGCTCTGATATCAAGAAAGAACAGATCCACCCCCCAAAAAACTCCCTCGTACATAAAACTTTGTGCACAGAAAAGGACTTTTGTTACTCTCTTGCTTACTGCCCTATTGCCAGTGCTTAGCTACCACAGAGTAAGCACTTGGTAAATATTTGTTGAATGAATGCTTGAATGAATGAAACAAAAATAGGTGCCAACAAATATTGAAAGTTGATATTGTAAAGGCTACCAGAACAAATCGCTCCTGGAGTTCTGGCCTTAACTTCTTAACACAAAACAAGAAAGAGATAGTTTAGCTGACAGAATCTTAACCAATTTTTATTGGTGCAAGGCATCGCTCATTGCCTAGGGAAGGAAGGGAGCTCAATAAGGGCTTCAGCCCAAGTTGGATACAGAGAGAAAGGCTTTCACAAAATCCTATGAGGCCCCAAGTTCTATTACTTTTCCAAATCTCTGGCCATCCCACCCCTTTCCCATTATCACAGTAACTACTTGCATGCGTATGGATGGAGAATGAAGGGAACTTATCAGGAGAGAGAGCTGTGGTTCAGCCTTCACCTGATTTTTGGTTATTCCAAGAAAGTCCTGACCAAACTCATGTGTGTTTCCCATGGCAAACTCCAACCTTCCTAAATTATGGGTTTTAGTCACCAGAATATCCACCAGAAAGCATCATCTTTTCAACCAACAACAGGGCCAGGCCTGGAAGTCTTTTTGTTCAAGTGAGAAATTCCAATTTAATTCTCTTAGAAGGAAAGTAACGTAAGCAAATTAGATGGATTCAAAGCCTTTTTGCTTAAGATGATACCAACTCCTTAGCACCATTTGAAAAATTTGGGGCCCCATTCCAAGTCACTGCGCATTCCATTTTAGTTGTAACTTTCCATAGGAGTATGAGGATTACTCCACAACAGACATAAGTATAATCTGTTGCCTTCACAGGGACTTTAGAATGATGAAATGAGACAGTGCAAAGAGATGTAGTGGTGTGTGGCATGAGACAGACTCAGAATTAAGAGGTCTCATTTCTGTTATAAAAACTGTTACTACCTAAATGCATCCGATAGGCATATATGGCGAGTGGGATATGCCTCACTTCTGATTTAGAGTCATGATCCAGTTGATTGGTGTTATCCTTCATATCCTTTGGCTATGAAGATGCATGCCATCACAGGGTGAGTCCTCACTTTCTTAGTGCCTGCATTGAGTCTCTTTCTCCCTGTGCTTTCCACACTGTTTCCCCAGCTCACTCCATCTCACCTCCTGAGAAGATAGGATAGGAGTGAGGGTAGAGGGAGCATGCATGACCTCCACATGCTCCCTGACTTTGGTCCCTGGAAGTCACATTAATTGCCCGGTTCTCAGGAGAAAGGCCGAACTCTTGGACTGATCCTAAAGCTCTTCTCGACGTGGCATTTGCCAAATCATTCATTATGGCTGGATTTTCCACTTCAGAAATGCATTCTTCTCTCTCTTTCTCTTGCTGTCTCACATTTCACATCCTATTTTCTTTGTCCAAGACACTCTTACTTACTCCTCAACATCCTTTGGGATAAGATGCTACACTCCAGACTCTGTCAGGTGTTCCTGTTGTATCCTATTCTTCCCCTGAGGTATACATTCCATTCTGTTGTAATTACATGTCTAATGTCTTCTCCCACTCTCAATTATAGGGATCTTCCAAACTATATGTATTGTGTCTGTCCTGCTCACCAGGCTATGACCAGCACAGCACCTATGTCAAGCCCAGAATACACGTATTCGTTGAGTGCTAAATGGATTCTGAGCCATGGTAAATCCAATCTGGTAAGACTAGACTGGTTTTTCTAGGAACACAGCATAAGACATACACAAAAGGACTCTTAGTGGTCCCAGTCATTGAGAAAATAGTGACATGGTCATCTTGACGTTTCCTTTTAAACTTCTGCAATTCCAAATTCAAAGTGGTGACTCAACCCAGCTGTGCAATTCCAGATTTTTTGCCCAAGAACCCAGATATTTATATCTTGTTCCCTGGGAACTCCGAGGTGTCCAGCTGGTCAGGAAGATGGGGTGTTTTTTCTGTTGATGAGCTTCCTCAGGGCCCCCTGCAGATCTCTGTTTCTTAGGCTGTAGATAAAGGGATTCAGCATGGGTGTAACTGCAGTGTACATGACAGCAGAGGCTTTCTCCTTCACGGCTGTGTGGACAGATGAGGGACACAGATAGACCCCAATGGTGGTCCCATAAAAGAGGGCAACCACAGAGAGGTGGGAGCTACAGGTCGAAAAAGCTTTCTTCCTGCCACCTGCTGAGGGGACCTGCATGACAGCCATGATGATGTGAGCATAGGAGGTCAGGATGCAGATGAAAGGTGTGGCTATCACCATCCCGGCCACGATGAGCACAAAGATCTTGTTCACAGAGGTGTCCGTGCAAGAAAGCCTGAGAAGGGGAGTGAGGTCGCAGAAGTAGTGAGGAATCTGGTTGCCACAGAAAACCAGGCGCGCCATCAGGAGGATGTGTGTGAGGGAAATGAAGCAGGAAAACCCCCATGGACCACCGGCCAGCATGCCACAAAGTCGTGGGCTCATGATGGTAGTATAGTGTAAGGGGTGGCATATAGCCACAAACCTGTCATAAGCCATCACAGCTATTAAGACACTGTCAACGATGCCAAAAAAATGGAAAAAGTACATTTGGGTCAGGCAGCAAGGATAAGAGATGGATTTGCTCTTTGTTTGGATGTTCACCAGCATCTTGGGGACAGTGTTGGTGGCCAGGCAGAAATCAACCAAGGACAAGTTGGCCAGGAAAAAGTACATGGGCGTGTGCAGGTGGGAGTCAGAGCTGATGGCCAGGACGATGAGCAGGTTCCCCAGCACAGTGACCAGGTACATGCAGAGGAACAGAGCAAAGAGAAGAGTCTCCTGCTCTGGTTTTTCTGAAAGTCCCAGGAGGATGAATTCGGAGGCACTGGTTTCATTCTTTCCTTCCATGGGTATAATTCCTCTGGAAGTATTAAAAGGGGAAGTTATATGAATGCTATGGAGATGATTCTGGAAGTTTAGATGAGTTTAATCCCAATTTATTACCTGTGCTAATTACAACATTAGCTTTATATATGTTTTGCACCTTGAACTGGTGGTAAAGTGCAGTGCCACAGATTTCAAGACTCATTTCAAGGGACCTTGACTGAATATTCCCATTTCAGGGCAAGATTGAGAGAGTATACTGTGCATGGATCTTTGCTGAAAGAACCACAAGAAGATATACGTTAGGCTGAAAAACACTGAATCCAGACAGAGTGAGTGATACCTGAGAAGTAATGATTAAGTAAGAAACTGATATATGTGTAGGAAAAATTTTAACAAAACACTGTCTGTAAAAAGTAAAATTGCAAAATGTGGGAAAACAAGGTGGATTAAAATACCAGGTAGCAATAACAGAGAGTATAAAAAAGCTAATCAGAATTTAAAGAAATAAGGTTCTTGTATTGATTTGCAGAATAGAAATATGGAGTATTTTGGACCATCTATGTCAAGCATATATGATAAAAGATTATGTGTAACCACTAAAATAATGGACATAGAATATGTAACGTCTAAACGGTGGTATAGGTACACTAGAAATAACACAATTTTGATCATACCACTTGGAACAATAAAGGTGTGTTAAAGTTGGCTCATGTTGACTCATAAGAAAAGATTCTTCAACTTACATAAATTTTGTGTAAATGTTGGTAGTTTGAAACTGATCATTATAAGAAGACTTACACCATGGAATTTAGCAACTGTTATTAGCCAGGGTGTAAAAGCTGGCCCACTACAAAGTTAGAAGGAACATAGCCCACAAGACTGTTTTTACGTTTTCACCAACTGCACATTTGGGGGGATCTCATAACAACTCATGATTTGAGAATTCACTAGAAAGAGACACAGCGGTTATACTCACGGTTAAAGCTGTTATACTCATGGTCAAAGTTTATTACAACTGAAGGGTACAGATTAAAATCAGCCCACAGAAGAAGCACATAGGGCAAAGTCCAAGAAAGTACCCAGGGTGAAGCCTCTGTTGTCATCTCTCCCTGGAGTCATAGACAGAATTACCGTCAATACACAGAGTATTGTCAACCAGGGAAAGTCTCCTACACCTCAGTGTTCAGAATTTTTACGGAGGTTTGATCATATAGGCATAATTGATTGCCCACATCACTCATATCAGTCTCCAAGCTCCAGTCCTAAAGGTCCACTGATACCATGTGACCCAAATCTCCCACCTGAAATCACATTATTACTATCTGTTGTGGCCATTTCCTTCCTACAATAACTTGGCATGACCAATATGCACCCCAGGTCACACCTAGTGAGACCCATGACCTCCAGGCAAACGTTCTTATCAAGCATGATATTCCAGAGACTTAGAGATCACCTCCTAAAAGCTTTTTGAGTAAGGATAAGTTCTTTATCACAGAGGCTCTCTTATAATAAAATCATCGTGTGGTGCTACCAGTGTGCATTAGAGATAGATACAAAGAAGCAATTAATTAATACCATACAGCCATTACATCTATTTCTGTATTTTTGTCCTTTGATCTACTTCTATTTGTCTATTAGGATAAACTTGTACAGAATTATGTAGCATAGAAAGTTCACCAGCAAGAAGTAGCTAAATTCAGCTCTTTCTCAGGCCAATCATTTTCCATTAGTGTTACATAACGAGGAGATTTCAACTCCATTTCCCAACACATTAGACCATCATTATCAGTATTATAATTCTCACCAACAATGCCAGTGTTATACCATATTGCAGTAGGGACATAGATGTAACCTGAAAAATGAGTCAAAGACACTGGAAACATTATTTGAGTCCCACTCAATCATTATCATATCATATCACCAAAATGTCACCCAGGGCAATGCCACTCAGAGTTGCAGGTTTCCATTTAACTTGGTCAGGTTCCAAAAGCAGGGTGGTCTCAGTAGCTCACGTTTTCCCTCTTTCAGGCATCGGGTTTCATTGAGCTAAGAGACAATGTCGTCCTTCGCTCACAGCCTCTCTGGAGGCACCAGTGTAATATTGGGTTCCCGCACGGCCTGATCTATTTATTTGTTCCTTTACCCTCAATTAGTATGCCTCCTTTTCTTCGTTTATTATTTCTTTTCACTCGATCTTTTATTTATGTGTTTGTTTGTTTATTTATTTATTTTAAGTGTGTTTTTCGAGGACCCATCAGCTCCAAGTCAAGCAGTTGGTTTTCAATTTAGTTGTGGAGGGATTGAACTGGCAACCCTGGTGTGACGAGCGTTGTGCTCTAACCAACTGAGCTAACCGGCCGCCCCTTCACTCGATCTTTTATACCTTTGTTCTGTCACTCGCATGGTCAAGGTAGTGGGCAGAAACTGTAGTCAATTAAGTGCTTTCCTCTCAGTCTGCTTCCATTTCTATACCTCAACTAGTGGCTATCTCGACTACTAGGGGATAGAACTGAACTCACTGTTAACCCCAACTTTGCTGGATGGGGTGAAGGCAAAATCCAAGTCATCAGGCTCTTAGGAATTCTGACATAAAGTTTTAAAAGTATCGTTACAAATTCTTGATTAGGGACCATTCCTACACCCAGCGCCCACAGTTGCAGCACTGGTCCTGGGACCATTGCATTGGGCAAGAAAAAATGAAGTTTAACTGATGTAGGAAGACTTGTATAGTCATAACACCATCCTCCCCAAAACTCACATCCCCAGATCCCCCAGAAAGATGGAGGAATCTAGCTAGTGGAGACATTCCCTGAGCCCCCTCATGTTGAGTATGAGCTCACACCTGTGAGGGTGTGTAAGCCAGCACTTCATGCCTTTATATCCCCACCGTTTTAGACAACAACTGTTCCAATGCTCTTCCTAGTGTGTTTCTCAGTCTTCCATGACCCAGTGGTCCCCATGGGTAAGACATCTTCTGGTTCAGTCCTTCTCTAGTATTTTGAGCACTTTCATCTGTCACCAAGTAAGGCAAGCCCAGTCCAGAGTGAGTGTCTCTTCGCATCGGAACATATTTGGAGCCTCTATGTGCTTTGCCAGCTCTGAGTGCAGATTTCTCTCCAGCCAGATCCAAGCTTGAGCCCAATACTTCCATACGTCCTTCACCTACATTTTAGCAGTTACAGATAACAATAGCTAAGGGATTGCATTGAAACCCTCAGGATTTAGATTTTAAATTTCTCAATTCTATTGATAACTTTTACCTCTCGTAAAAGTTGCAGTTCCGTACCATGCGTGACCCTGAGACCAACCAGGAATCAAAGGTTCACCATACTGCACCCGTTCCTTCTTCCACTTCCCAAGCCACATTTTTCAGTGATTTGGGGGTCCTCCTAGTGAACCTCACTTCTGACACCAACTATGGAGAACTGGCTCACTACAAAATTAAGGGAGGACACAGTTTATAAGATCATCACCACTTCTGACACCAACTATAAGTTTTGGGAGGTCCCCTGAGGCTCAATAATTTGCTAGAAAGATTCAGAGAACTTATTGAAAGCTTTCATATTCATGGTCATGGTTCATTATAGCTCTAAGATATTTTTAAATCATCCAAGTTTGATTATAATCAGCTAAGAAGCATAAGAGTCCAAAACTGCAATGCAGGAGACCCCAGTCTCTCTATCCTCCATGAAGATCAAAAATTAGATAATATGTACAAACAAAAACAGCTCTGGCAGAGCTCTAGTGTCCACTTAAGAAATTTTAGCAACACAGTGCAACACAAAACCTGAGAATAATCACCCGAGAAGAGAAGAAAGACAGCTTCATTTTGCATGCATCCTCTTATCCCTGGAGCCAGCATAGTTGAGCACCAAGAGGGAAGTTCCCAGCTGGAAAGACGTCCTCTTGCCAGAAAAGAAGTGGGGTGAGCGACTAGCTTCTCCAGTCTCTCAGGACACCGCACGAAGGACCCTCTTAGGTTTTACCCCACGCAAACCGGCAGAGGTGAGATGTATAAAGACAGCTAAAGGCAAGGAAGAAAAGCAAGTAGGATGTCCAGTGGTCTGCTCTGCAGACAATCCCAGCAGATTTCACCACTGAGGAAGGAACCAGGGTCAGCACAGCTGCCAGAACCACCTGCAGATTTCACCAGCTTTGTCCCACAGGTATTCCCATTCATGGAAGCCAGATGCCTGAGTCCCTCCCTGCCCCAGCCAGAGCCCAGGGAACCTCAGTGGCAGCCAGGTAAGGCCTCTAGAGCTGTGAGTACAAGATGCCAGCCCAGACCATTCCAGCACACCCCCACAATCATGCACACACTCAGGGCTAGGTACTCCAGCTGTGCACCGGCATGCTTTTGCCCCCTCACTCCCCAACACACACACCGGACTCCATTGCAGTGTACATGTCTTAGAGGAGAGTGAGCAGGCACAAAAGGACATACCATGAGCAAGGGCCAGGGCCCCTGCCGCTGCTTGTGGACCCAGATCAGGGCCTGCTTTCTGTCACTGGCCAGCAGCGCTGTGCTCACCTGGAGTGAGCACATCCAGCTGCACATCTGCCCAACCCGTGTTACTGGCCTCCGCTGCAGTGCACATGCTCAGGGAGAGAATAAGCAGCCACAGGTGAGCACACTTATAGTGGCCAGTGAGACCATAGTTGGCCCCAGCCCTCGCTGCCTGCCCTGGCCCCCAACACTACATGTGTATTTGCAACCAGCCCCTGCCACTACGTAGGCACCTGCAGCTGTTCCCCACACCCCTGGCCCCGGCCACCACTGCTGCCAGCCCTGGTCCCCAGCCGATGGATCTGAAGGCACCACTAATGACCCCAACAGCCTTTGTAGCCACTGTGAATCTCCCGAAGTGCTCACCAAAAACCGCACGGTGATCGATGCTGTGGATCCCAGCAGCCTGAGCCTAAGAAACCCCATACTTCCCGGGCCCGGTGCCACCACAAGCCCCCACACCTGGAGTTCTGCACCCCTAGGCCCAGGCTCACAGCATGCTCCAGTGTGCCCCTACGCGTAAGTGAAATCTCTACTTACCAAACTCAGTCCGGCAAGTAGAAAAGAGATGACTGCTTTTTCAAAGGCACGCACTCATGCTGATCTATACTTCTTGCTTTATTTACTACTGCCCTCCTAAAATTATGTCTTATACCAACTTTTGGGGAGCAATATGCCAATCCCCCTTCCAACCCACCTTTCCTGGTCATTTCCTGTCTCCATGCTTCCTCATATTTCATATTATTTACTAAATTCCTAATATGTGCCAACCACTGGAGTAGGCACTTTGCATACATGACATATTCTAACAACAAACTATGAGGCAGGGATTTTGATCCCCTTTGAACAGGTGAGATGACTGAGGCTCAAAGAAAGTAAGGACGTGTAGCTCCCACAGCTATTAAATGGTCAGCATGTGGTGGTTACGTATGGACCAAGTTTAGTACATAGTCCTTCATTGTGACCTTGAGTTTACTGGAAGAAGAAAAGGATAAAAATTATTTAGAAATACCCTGGCTATATTAAAAATTCATGTAAGGAATTGAAATCATGGAAAGATATTGGCAAAAAGAATGCAGTGAAAAGATTTCCCAGGTTTCTACATGAAATAAGGCCAAACACCAACAACAGCCGCCATGGCACTCCCAGGCTGTATGAGGATGACGTCATGAAGAAGCAAAAGCCCACTGTAAGAGACAATTTGATGGAAATAAGATGTCTTTTGCCCAGAGTCAAAATGAATATACCTAGATTTAAACAATGACAAAGAGATGGTTGTTTAAGGAAGAAAGGCTAAAGAGAGAAGATAATGAAAGTTAATTTCACCTTTCTCCACCTTTCATTTTTATCCCCCTATTCCATTCAAACATGGATGTTACAACTTCCAGCTTTACCAGCAAATTTCAGAATATCTGCAGGGCAAGACCTCTGAATTTGAATTACTCAAGGCTATTCAAAGACAAACTCAGGGTCTCAAATCTCCCTTCATTACACTCAGAAGATGAGGTTTATTCAGAAATCCAATAACAGAGTACCTTGAAATTAGATCCTGTACTCTAGAAACTCAGGACTTTTTATTGCCAGGTTAAAATTAAAAAGAGTTAGCTCCTGAGTACCAGATAAAAAGTGAATCTCCACATCGTAACTCAATTTGTATAGTCAATTTCTACACTCTGATTGTCCCATCCCATAAGTCCTTTTACCTCCATAAAATTGTCTTTAACCATTCCATCTCCCCAGGACCTTGCTCTCTCAAGAAATCTAATAGCACTGACCATATGGAACTCATTTTGAATATACTCTTAATCTTGCTGCTATCATTTTGTACTTACTGTTGTTTCACATGTAACAAATTAATTTCAAGTAGGGTAGAATCCATCATTTATATTTTGGGGACTTGTTTTTGCCTATTAAAAAGGTAGATTTATTTTTGACCCAATTTTTGAAATATAAATAGGAGTTCATTTACTGTTACAAAGCTAACCAACTTCATTTCTCCAGTTTAACGTAAATCTCTTAAAATTGTGTTAGCACTTTTCATCTGATTTATAAAATACTTGTATTAAGGTGTGATTTGATGTAATATAAGCGTGGTAGATTACTTGTCACAACCATCGATCCATCAATTTTATAATTATATAAATAAAGACATAGTTATGTTTTAACATAAAAGAAAATGGTGAGCTTGGTTCCAAGTGTATGTCTGCCTGAGTCCAAAGCTCACAGCCTTTCCACTGAGCCACACTGCCCTCTGCATTTCTCTTATTGGCGTTCCTTGGACTCCTTACCACCTTTCACCAAATTCTACCTCTATGGAATCCACATGTCAAAGGTGTTTTCTTATTCTGTGTCCTGACATCAGGTTAGATACCACTTAGTGGCACTGACAACATTCTACCTCATACTTTCATCATTTGACTAAAAGACTTAGATTTTTCTTCATCCCAAAAGTGCCTGTGAGTACCTTGTTGATTAAATTACTAACTGAATCAATGAGCTCATTTCAAACATCATCCTGCCCTGAACACCTAAACGTCCACCCACTTGCTCTCTCACTCCTCATCCTCCCACTGCTCTTGGGAAAATTTACATCTCAGTAAATGGGAGACTCGTGTGGAGCTCAACTCAAGGAGGTACCTCTCCTACCGCAGACGAATCCCTGGACTCTGTTGTCAGGCTCACTCAGCCTGGAAAGATCAGGAAGTCCAAGGACTTTAGAGGCTCGGTGATGGGAATAATACAAACATCTGCCTGCAGAAGTTTTGTGGGAACATCTCTATTCTTCAAGGTGCTTGAGTGGGCTGGGAAAAGCAGGTCCAGATACCAAGGACTGGCTTACAAATCACAAGCTTTAGAAACGGCTTGCTAGCATCACAGCTGGACAAAGTTGAACTGGATGGATGTGCGGTTATAAGATTCTGGGCTGGGGACTGGGTGCTGAATGGACCCAAGTAGTTCTCTGAGAACACAGAGGACTGCCAGCTACTTGTTCTGCCAAACTTGTCCATTCAGTGTCTCTCTCTCTCTCTCTCTCTCTCTCTCTCTCTCTCTCTCTCTCTCTCTCTGTCTCTCTCTCTCTCTCTCTCATGTTTAAACAATGACAAGGAGATGGTTGTTTAAGGAAGCAAAGCTGAGGAGATAAGATAATGAATTTGGATGCTAGTTACTAAGAAAGTTAATCTCACCTTTCTCCACCTTCCATTTTTTCCCTTCTTTCCTCTCCCCACCCGCCTTCTTCCCTCTCGCCCTCTCCCTTTCTCTTTCAAATTACGTACTGAGCTATGTCTCCTCTTCTTGACATCATCACGGAGGCATGAGACAAATTTGACTCAGTTCCCTCCCTGGTGAAGAACAGTAAGATGCTCACTCTGCTTCCAGGAAAGGACAAGGGTGATGAGGTGACATCTTAGAGCCAGAAAGATGTCTCATGCAGGCACAGGTAGATGTCCTCCCGGCCCAAAGAAGAAAAACTGGGGTGAAGGATAAATTGTAGGACCTCAGGGAATAGTTACAATTTCTGGGTGAATAAGAAGTCAATTCTCAAAGCTCCTTGTTAGACAAATTGTCCAATTTTACCTCTATTCCCTAAATAGTTCAGTTTCCTATGGGGCTGGGACATAGCAGTAAGACGCTTATACTGACTATTTTGGGTCTTGGGAGACAACTTGGGACAAGCTGTGTGTTTCCCAACTTGCTCTGCACCTTCTTCTCAGGGAAAATGCTCTCCTAGTCTCCTAAACTCTGTCTTTCCAAGGTCCATAGCTTCTCATACAGAAAGTTTCCATTCTTCTTCCACACAGTGTTCCTCATCACTTTAAGAACCAAGGAATAATTTCCTACATTCCCCCTGTGATGTCACACCAAGAAGCAAGACTGCTTCCAACCCACTTAACCTCAAGAGGGCAACTATGTAAAGACATCATGGCTTCCTTTCAGCTCTGCTAATGGAGCAAGTAGAAGCTAACCTGATGGGCATACACAAAGAGAGGTTAAATTATCTCTTTGTGTATATATGTATGTAATAAATCGAGTGGGTCTGCAGCCGGGTCCTCACTCTGAGTATTGGTCCTCGGGTGGCAGCAGTGATAGCCTCTACCTTTGCATTTTTAGGAATTCAGTTTTGTGAGGTCACTGCTAGATTATCAGATCATGTGTCCACTCAGTAAACACCCGTGGAACTGATTGATGCATTAAGTTCCAGCCTGTAAAAACCTTCAGTTATCGAAATATCCAACCATAGACAAAAGTAGAGAATATAGTACTAGTCTGAGTCATATGAAATTGCCAATATTCTACTATTTTTAACCAACAAAACTGGCAACTTTTCAACTGGCAACATGCTTGTTGCTCGAGTGGTTGGGCAGGTAGGTCTGGTGCCTGGGAGTCACAGGTAGGCAGGGCTGGTGTTTGGGTACATGGAGACCTTAGCCTGCTGTGGAGGGCCTGGGACCTGGGTCTACATGAGTGGGCCTGTGTCCATGGGGGCCAACCAAGCACCCTGGCGTTTGGCCTGGCGTTTGGGCTTAGAGTAGCTGACCTGGAGCCCAGGACTGCAGGTGTGGGCCTGGCTCTGGGAACCCACCTGGAAGCTGGGGCCACAGGAGCCCACCTGGAGCCTAAGCCCACAGGCATCGGCCTGGCAGACTTGGAGCCTGGGCCCATGGGGGCCAGTCCAGTGCCAGAGTGGACTGGGAGCCTCGCTCCTTGGCAGCTGGTGTTGATTCTAGGTCCACAAAAGCAGGCCTGGCCTGGGGTAGGTCAGGAGTCTGGGCCACAAGATTCAGCCCAGTGTTGGGCGAGCCAGAGTCCTGGGGTCCTGAGCCAGCCTGGCCCTGTGGTGAGCAGGAACCGGTGTCTGCGGTCACTGGCCTGGTGTTGAGCCTGGCCAGAAGCTTGGATCTGTGGGAGCCAGACTGGTGATGGGTAGGCCAGGAGCCTGGGACCACAAGGGCGCAGCGGGAGCTGGTGCAGCCAGTGCTGGCATCTACAATGAAGTCCCATTCTCACCTCCCCCCAACCTCTACCCCTGCTCCTTGGACTGGGCTGTCCAGGCTTGGGGCAAGGTTGAAAGGGATAGCACAAAACCATCTTTCCTTCCTTCTTAGAGGCATCTTTTCTGATTTCTGTGCTCCACTCTGGTGCTGTAATCCCTCACCTGGAAACCTTAACTCTGGTGAAGGTATTTTTTGTGCCTGAGAAGCTGTTTAATTGAATGTTTCTGGGAGGAGAGAAGCTCGGGAAACTCCTGTACCTCTGTTACTGGAACCCCAGTGTTTCTCCTTGGGTCTGTCTGTCTGCTCACATTGGCCCAAAGAAATACGTGAGCTTGCCACATAGAAAGAAAAAATCGTTTAATATTGAATTGGTAAAGGTAAAGCGGACCAAACCCCTTCCCCATGACTGCCACATGAATTTAGGTAAATGTCAGAAAGTTTTTTGACAGTCGTCATGTTTGGGAAGGGGCAGATTTCTGTTCAGGAGAAAAATAAGTTCTGTTATTTTTTAGACAGGTTAGGAGAACAGCAGAGTGAGAAACAAAATGAGTATCGATACAAACATACATGGGAAATTGTTAACAAGAATACAGCTAGGCAGAGTCCCTGGGACACTTGGTTCTGATCATTTTATGCATGTGTGATCAAAAAATATGGTGAATGCTGCTGCCACGTGCCACCCCACGGAAAGGCAGGGATCTTCAGTAGGGGAAGCAGCGCGTCAAACCTTAGGAACAGTGTGTGACAAGTTTCAACTTGTTCAGTGCAGTCAGTCGGGTATGAGCTATGGTTGAGACAAGCTGTGTTTTAAAGTGTGCCCTAAATCATCCTCCATCATGACAACACTCCATGTCACACATCACATCTAGTATATGGCAATTTACATCAAATAAAAATGTTACAGTGAGTCCTCATCCACCTTATTCACCAGATCTGGCACCATGAGACTTCTGATTCTTCCCCAAAGTCAAAATGATTCAGCACATCGAGGCAGCCATGACAACACAGCCAAAGACACTCACGAAAGAGGACTTCCAGAACTGCTTCAGAAAGTGGCAAGAACGATGGGATAAGTGTGCTTGAAATGAGGGGGAGTATTTGAGGGGGATTAACGGCAATGTGTCTTCTACTGTAATAAAATTTTTTTTAAACATTCACCATATTGTTTGATCACAACTTGTACTTTCCTCAATGCTTCTCCTGGATGAAACTGTATACTTGAATATTGCTAAGAGAGTAGATTTTAAATGTTCTCACCACAAAAAGAAATGACAATTCTGTGGCAGGATGGCAGGAGCCATCTGTGGAAGGAGGTTTAACTATGCTATGGTGATAATCATTTTGCAATGTACAAGTGTATCAAATGAACACATCGTACACCTTAATCTTACACAATATTATGTACAATTGTATCTCAAAAAAGCTGGAGATATTGATCAAATACTGGAAATCGAACACTGGCTGCATCAAGCCAATTTCTGTTGCCATGGTTACATTACCTCCTATTTTTCTCTGTCATTTCCACGTCTGTCTATCTCCTATAAGCACACACATAATTATATTTAGGGCCTATGCAGATCACCTGGGATAGCTCCTCCTCTGCAAAGACCCTAATTATAAGTAACTAAAATTCACCTTTTTTCTCATATAATAAGTTAGGGGACATAGGATATAGACGTATTGTTTTAAGGGCCACTGTTGAGCCCACTATAGAAATACCTTTGGTTGACCATGGAAAATTCTATACAAGTATTCAAATCAAAGAAGGACAGTCAGAATGATATCTCTGGGAATCATGTTGTTATGACATCTTCATCTGCTGCTACCCCCTGGTGACTCTGAAGAGAACCACTTCCAAGACAAGACAACACATGAGGGATGGAATGAATCATTCCTCCCCTGTCCCTATGCATTTCCTACCTCTAAAGTCCTTGTAATGAAAGCTCACTCTCTTTATTGTTTGGGCACATTCGAGTTCGAGATTCTTTTCTTTTCAGGACTGAAGGCTTCACACTGTTGAAGTTCAAACACTTCACAGTCCTCTCAAACCACTCAGATAATCTAACTATGCAAATTTCATAGATAATGAATCCGCGTATGGTAGAAGCTAATGTTCCTTCGAAAAATGTGGTTTACCAGTAAACAATCATATTAATTAGTAAATAGGTGTGTGAAAGGTCAGTTTCTTTACTGCACTACAGGCCTAATGTCAGGGAGCAATTGGTATGACCCGACCATGGGATCAGGTGGAAGCGTGTCTCCAGGAATGACCACAGTCTTGCTTCAATACTTTCCGTCCCATCCACCTCCTGAAACTTTTGTTTTTTTGAGATTGATTTTTAAAAAAAAACCACACTAAAACTACAACTGGAATCCTTGCCAAATATCTGTTTCTGTAGAACCTGAGCAAAGAAATTAAATTTAGAAAACTGAAATCAAGTGTCAAACATCATAGAGCTAGACAATAAGCAAACTCAGGTTTCAGCCCCACGTCAAAATTAACTTGGTCATTATGGCATTATGTTGTCTAGCCATTTTAGAAAAATTTGGTGATGGAAGAATCAAGCACTGTGGCTCACCCAGGATTCCTAACAGTTTGCTTCATTCTAGAAACCACAGCCCAAAGCAAATGGCACAAAATCAGAAAAGAAAATACGTATTCTACCAATTAGTTTTCCTAAGGCTTCTTTCATGTCCCTGTTCCTCAAGCTGTAGATAAAGGGATTTATCATTTGAGGAATCACAATGTACATCATTGAAGCCACTGCAGTCTTCCTGGAAGAGTCAGTCACTGTAGATGTAATATACACCCCAAAAGCGGTTCCATAGAACAAGGACACAACTGACAGGTGTGACCCACAGGTGGAAAAAGCTTTGAGCTTCCCCACAACTGATGGCATTCTCAAAATGGAGGAGACAATTAGAGTATAAGAGAAAATGATTCCACACAGAGGAATACCACCAAATAGGCTAGCCACAAAATATATCAGGAAGTTATTGATGAAGATATCAGAACAGGCGAGCTTGACGACCTGAGCAAGTTCACAGAAGAAGTGGGGGATTTCCAGGTCCCCGCAGAAGGACAGCTGCGGTACCATCAGACTGTGCAGCAGGGCGACCACAGTGCTAAGGAGCAGGGAGACTACAATCAGCAGAACACAGAGGCGCAGGTTCATGACAACCATGTACTGTAAGGGGTGACAAATGGCCACATAGCGGTCATAGGCCATTGCTGCAAGGAGAAAATTCTCAAATCCACCCCAAAACAGGACAAAGCCAATCTGGGTGAGGCAGCCTACAAAAGTGATGCTCTGATTCTGTGTCTGAATGTTCACCAGCATCTTTGGGATGGTGGTTGTGCTTATGCAGATGTCAGTGAAGGACAGGTGGGAGAGGAAGAAGTACATGGGCGTGTGCAGGTGGGAGTCGGAGCTGATGGCCAGGATGATGAGCAGGTTCCCCAGCACGGTGACCAGGTACATGGACAGGAAGAGCCCGAAGAGGAGGGGCTGCAGTTCTGGATCATCTGTCAATCCCAGGAGTAGCAATTCTGACACATCTGTTTGGTTTCTAGGTTCCATGTTATTCATGAATCTGGTGGAAAGATGAGGTGAAAATAAAATAAAATGAATGGTCCCCAGGCATCGAATGGGAACGTGACGCAAATGTAAACTCTTGGTACCACTTCAGACTTACGGCTAGTACACTCTGGGGGATAACCACCAGCAATCTATGTTTTATCAAGCCCTCTACATGAATGTCATATATGCTCAAGTTTCAGAACCTGTGCTTAAATAAAAAGAAAAAAATACCTCTGCGTATATTGTGAAACCTAGAGACTATTCAGATCTTTCCCTCTGCTAATTTGTCTTGCCATCATCATCTCTCAGTCTTTCTCTTCCTTCTACTCCCTTTACTGGTCCAAATATTTATTGGTCGCCAGCTCTGTTTCCCACCATGTGTCCAGTGCTGAGACTGAAATGAAGAATAAGACATGGTACTTCCTTCAGAAATATTTCTTGCCTTTGAACCATCAGAATTGTGAGAATGGAGTTATAAATCTGTCTTGTAGAGAACCAAACTTTGATATACTCAGTCAGAATCATGTGACGGGCTTGTCAGATTATGGGTGCGTTAATTCATATGATCACCCATTTCCCCACGGGGACACTTAGGTAGAGTAAGGTTACGTGACGGACACAAAGAACACAGCAGGAGGCAAAGACAAGTCTCAGTGTATGTGGTCTGTTTGCCCAATCACTGCTAATGCCTCTGGATAACAGAGAATGTGCATTCCTCAGTCATCACTCACATTTCATTAGCTCCCTTACAATTTTTTAGTATATTCATCTTGAACAATAATCCAAGTCTTTTCTTTTCCCTACAAGGTACATTCACCTCAAGGTAAGGTATGCAGATCATGTATTTATCTAAGTACGTGCTCTGAACCTGAGTATAGATTTAAAACAGTTGCCTATAAACTTGAAGCTCATCAAACTCTCCCATGGAAATGCTACTCATCTGCATCAGTTATTAATTCTAAGAGGCTGGGCAAACGTCAATGGCATTCTCTATCTTATCCTAAAGGGATTTCGCCACCTAAGATGACAGGTAGCCTATTATTTAATAATAAAAAAAAATCAACAGCTAGATAATGAAAGAAAGAATAGGCTCCCCCCAAATCGATGAAAATAACAACAATTCTTGGTACTCGGAAGACAGACACAAGACAGACATATGATACTTATAAGATAATTAAGCATCCCAACACAGTGTCCCCATGAAAGTAGTGGCTTTCTATGCCTGAGGGAGACAGAAGTGGCCGTGACAGCCTTCATCACGTGGTCTATCACTTAGAATCAAACAATGAATTCAACCCAGAGAGGCACTGTCATTGTGAAGGGGCACAGCGTTGACCTACATGAGAAGCCTGGTGTTCTTATTTGTATAATGGGAAGTATCATAAAATCTTATGGGGATGTGGCAATGATGAGAAATGAATGGCAGAAAAGCATCTAACGCAGCACTCAGCATATGATACCCATATGATGGACGTTTCTTATTGTATTATTGTTTCTCTGCCATGAACAATGAACGGCACCTTGCACATTTCACTCCTCACAAGGAAGTAGGTGGTTGAGGCAAGTTAAGGGAAGACAAGTGTAAGACAGAATATCCCTAGCATGATAACTACAAATTTCAGGGAGAGGACTGTGAACTGAAACTCCAGCTGGGAACATGTATCATGCACAAAATGAGTCAAGGCATCATCAGTGACATCAATATTCATTTGATATGGACATATGATAAAATATGTAGCAATTACAATGAATTAAATAATAAAATGAAGTAGACCTACCAAGAATGAAAACCCATAAGAAATACTTTTGAAAGACATCAAGTGTATATCATTAGAAAATTTTAAATATATTTTAAACCTTCATAAGTAATGGTCCATAATAAAAATAAAACCACGTAGGTTTAATTTACCATGAATTATTCAAGCAAAAAATACAGAGATAACAATGAAAGACTGGGTCCCCACCAATCAAGTATCAGATTCACATCCTTCGTCCTCTTCATTGTAGGTGTTTTGATTGCAACAAATAATACAGGTATATGTGAGGCCCCCACATCTTGTATTGGCACAATGTTGATTCTTTTCCTGCCTCAGGGGAACCATGACATGAACTTCCTATATGTCATTCCCCTGCAATTTTTACTATAATTAGTATTATTGTTCCATAACTTATTGCACTATTTTGCATTTTGAAAGCTTTATATAAAAGAACTGTGCAGTACTTGCCACTTACATTTGGCATTCTTATTTAATGTATGTTTTCTTTATGTTGATATACTTATCCCACCTCATTACTTTTAATTATGGGAGAGTATTCCAGTATATTGTTTCATCATGTTTTATTTCTCCATTCCCTCACTGATATACCTGTGGTATATACCTTATGGTTACTGCTTTTATCTTACCTATGTTTATGAATACATATAGAACATAAAGCAACGTGGCGGGGATATTATCACATTCTCTAAGATGTTGTCTCTAGGAAAGGGAGAGCAAGAACTGAAGGGGATACAAAAGAGATACATCCTGTATGAATATTATTTTTTTACTTTATAAAAAAGACCTGAAGGTGATATAGCAGAATGTCAGCATTTGTTAATCCTGGAATGAGTCGATGGTGGTCATATGTTTTTTTGATCTACTATACTATCTCTGCTCTTCTTATACAAAATACTTACTTTTATAAAAAGAAACAGGTGTACTAGGAAGGCAGCTGGCTTTCTCTCTGTGTCTCCACTACCCCCCTGCGTTTTTACAGCCCAGCTTCAGAGGTAATACAAACACTTTTCTGTGCAATGGAGTATCATAAAACCAGGAATGGAAATCAAAGGTAAACATGACCCCTTCCCCATGACCACCACAAGGATGCCAGTAAATGTCGGAAAGTTTTCTAACAGTCATTATGTTTTAGAAGGGGCAGATTTCTGTTCAGGAGGATAATGGGTTTTTCCACTTTATAGAGAAAATGGGAGAACAGCAGATTGAGAACTGGCTGAGTATCAGTACACAGGTACATGTTAACCAGAAGATAGCTGGGCTGGAAGCGCATGAGACATTGCGTTCTGATCATTCCTTGCATATACTCTCCTAAAATGCTTCCCCTGGATGATACTGTCGTAAACCACCCGCGCCCTCATTTCCAAATCATTCACTGAGGGAGTTTAATTACCTGGCTGGCATCGGTGTGGAATGGTGCTTGACCTGACATCTGGGGATTATGATGAGCTCTGTCCACAGGAAGGGCAGAGAGACCAAGTGCGGTAATGCGTTCCCGGTGAAGAAGGATCATATCTGGGAGGAAGCTCAGGGGTGCTGCTTCCTGACTAGGAACGGGCTGTTCAGTGAGGTGGTCACAGGCTGCCTCTTTACCGTTTTTATATCCCGAGGGATCAATATCCAAAGCTCCTCATTAGACAAACATTTGTACTGTCATTCTGATCCCTGGGCACTGCAAATCCTTGAAGACCGACAGACACAACGAGAGAAAGAACTTCATGATAGCTAATCCCTGACCCTGCTGGGCCAGGTTTTCTCCCCACCTGTTCATGCCCACTTCCGCTTCACATACCTTGAGCACAAGTACACACACTTCTTTGCTGATAAATTCTCCGCTTTCTTTATTTTTATTTTTAAATTACAAACAAAGGCATCTCTTTCTAGTTAACGGTATCAGGAAGTTTGATTCCAATTTGAAGTGTGACAGCATAGTTTATGTATTGCGTATGAATAATATTTTATAAATATAGCTAAATATTGCAAAATTCTAGCACTTAAGGGTATTTTGTCTTTATGTCATTGAATATGTCCTGTACCTTAATTTCTGTGCTCCATATTTTATACAACAAACTCTGATCTAGTCTCTGTGAATAGTTGTGACTATGATCACTACACAGAGAGTTCACAGTCCTTTTCTGGACTTTCATAACCATACTTTCCAATTTCCATAAAATAGATTCAGGGCATGTTTTGTTTCACTTTGGGGAACTTTTGATTGTATTCTGATTCTTCATTTTGTTTATTTACTTATTTTTAATTGTTTTTTTCCCAGTTACAGTCGACAATCAATATTATTTTATATTAGTTTCAAGTGTTCAGCATAGTGGTTAGACATTTATATAATTTATGCAGCGATCCCCCCATTGGTCTAGTACCCATCTGGCACTACAAATAGTTGTTGCAACATTATTGACTATTTTCTCTATGCTGTACTTTACATCCCTGGGACTATTTTCTAACTACCTATTTGTATTTCTTAATCTCTTCACCTTTCTCACTCAGCCCTCAATCCCCTCCCCTTTGGAAACCATCAGTTAGTTCTCTGTATCTATGAGTCTCTTTCTGTTTTGTTTGTTTGTTTATTTTGTTTACTAGGTTCAACATAAAAGTGAGGTCATATGATGCGTGTCTTTCTCAGTCTGACTTATTTCACTTAGCATAATAATCTCTAGGTCCATCCATGTCGTTGCAAATGGTAACATTTCATTCTTTTTTATGGCAGAGTAATACTCCATTGTATAAATATACACAATGTCTTTATCCAATCATGTATTGATGGGCATTTTGGTTGTTTTCATATCTTGGCTATTGTGAATAGTGCTGCAGTAAACATAGGGGTGCATATGTCTTTTCAAATTAGTGTTTTGGATTTTGTTGGATAAATACCAAGAGGTGGAATTGCTGGGTCATAAGGTAGTTGCATTTTTAATATTTTAAGAAACCTCCATACTGTTTTCCATAGTGGCTGCACCATTTTGCTTTTGTTTGTTTGTTTGTTTTATTAGTTTCAGGTGTATAAAACAATGTAATAGTTAAGACATTTATCATTTATATCCCTCACACAGTAGTAGCCCCCCTCGCCCCATCTACTACCCCTCTGACATCGCACACAGCCATTACATTTCCACTATCTCTATTCCTAATGCTCTACTCCACTTCTTGTATATATATATATATACATCTATATATATATATATATATATATGTATATAGATATACATATATATCTGTATATATATATAATTAAAATTGTAGCTGACATTCATTATTGCTCATTTTCAGCTTCAGGTGTACAGGGTTGCACCAATTTGTAATCCCACCAATAGTCACAACGGTTCCCTTTTGTCCACATGTTCACCCACATTTGTTGTGTATTGATTTATTGACGACGGCTATTTTGACAGGTGTGAGGTGGTATCTCATTGTGATTTTTATTTGCATTTCTCTGATGATTAGTGATGTTGAGCATATGTTTACTGGTAAACTCTATCTCCTCTTTTGAGAAATGTCTATTCAGGTTCACTTTTTAAATTTGATTGTTTGGGTTTATTTTGTGTTGAGTTGTATGATATTTTATTATAAATTTTGGATATTAGCCCCTTGTTAGATATATCAGTGGCAAATATTTCTCCCATTCAATAGGATGTCTTTGTTTTGTTGATGGTTTCCTTTGCTGTGCAAAAACTTTTTAGCTTGATATAGTCTCATTTATTTATATGTTTTCTTTTGTTTCCCTTGCCTGAGGAAATACATCAGTAAAAATAATACTAAGGGTAATGTCTGAGAGTTTACTGCCTATATTTTCTTCTAGGAGTTTTACGGCTTCAGGTCTTACATTTAATTCTATAATCCATTTTGCCATACACAAGAATAAATTGTATATGGCTTAAGAATGTGGTCCAGTTTCATTTTTTGGCATGTATCTGTCCAGTTTTCCCAGCACCATTTATTGAATAGACTGTCTTTACCCCAATGTATATTCTTACTTCCTTTGTCATAGATTGAATGACCATAAGGCATGGATTTATTTCTGGGCTTTCTATTCTGTTGCATTGATCTATGTGTCAGTTTTTATGTCAATAAAATATCATGCTGTTTTGATTACTATAGCCTTGTAGTATAGATTGATATCAGGTAGCATGATACCTCTAGCTTTGTTCTTCTTTATCAGGATTACCATGGCTATTCAGGGTCTTTTATGATTTCATATAAATTTTAGGATTACTCCTTCTAGTTCTATGAAAAATGCCATTAGTATTTTGATAGGGATTGAATCTATATATTGCTTTGGGTAGTATAGACATTTTAACTATATTAATTCTTCCTATCCATGAGCATGGTATATGTTTCCATTTATTGGTATCTTCTTTAATTTATCTCTTCAATGTGTTATAATTTTCTGAATACAGGTCTTTTACTTCCTTGGTTAAATTTATTCCTAAGTATTTTTTCATTTGATGCAATTGTCAATGGGATTGTTTTCTTAATTTCTCTTTCTGATAGTTCATTATTGGTGTATAAAATGCAACTGATATCTGAATATTAATATTAATACTTTACTAAATTCATTTATAAGTTCTAATAGTTTTTTGGTGGAATCTTTGGGGTTCTTTACATATAGTATTATGTCATCTGCAAAAGAAAAATGAGTTTTACTTCTTCCTTTCCAATTTGGATGCCTTTTATTTCTTTTTTTTTTTGTCTGATTGCTGTGGCACATGAACATATTAAATTCATTGATGAAAAGTATAAAATTAAGTATTAACACGGAGCACCATCTTCACCTATTAAATTAGGGTTGAAACCTCACTCATTCTTCCCAGAATATGAATGAACTGGCAATTCTATTGCTCTGAAAGTGACATTGAAATTTCTCATAACTCTATTAAAAACCAAGTGTCATCACAGAATGTAAACTTGAAACCTATGTAATTTTACTAACCATTGTCACCCCAACAATTTTTTTTACAGTTTTGCCTTTTTTAAAAAATTAGTTTTAGGTGCACAAAACAATGTAATAGTAGATACCTGACCATTATGCTGTACACCTGAAGCTGAATAATATTGAATGTCAACTATAATTATATACATATATATATACATATATATGTATATAAATGTATATGTATGTATAGTCATGGGATGTGGAGTACAGCATAGGGAATAGAGTCAATGGAATTGTAACCCCAATAAATTTTAATTTAAAAAATGTAAAAGTATACAATTCTTAATATATTATCTATATATAACATTGTGTGTTTACCACCCAGATTCGTACACTTGAAATCTATGTAATTTTACTAACCATTGTCACCCCAATACATTTATTTTTAAAAAAGTAAAAAAATATATACACAGCACCAAAAAAAAATTAAAGTTTTTTTAAGAACCCAAGTGTCATAATTTCAACCTATGATCCCCTAGTGTGAAAAAAAAATTGTACACTGACACTATTGTGATAAAATTGGGGAAGGCATTTATAAAATTCTAAAGTCTGTCTATATTGATCATTTATTTACAGACTATAGGTTCAAATGTGCTGTACAAAATACACAGAAAGAAGATTAAGTTTCAGGAAATAGTGACTCAGAAAGAAACATCTCTGAGTGGCTGAATTTTTATAATAGCTTATCTACATTTATAAATATATTTTTATACCCATATATTTAAACTAGGTTTTCACACTTGAAGTTAGAATCCGGTTTCCTGATATCATTAATTAGATAGAGATGCCATTGCTTATACATAAAAAATGAAGACTAGAGTTCAGTTAGAGAAGGATGGTGTATCCACGTGTACAAGGTAGATGAAACAGAAGTGAGAAAAATTGGTAGAGAGAACTGGATGGTGAACACCTAGCCTCACCGTATCAATGAATCAGCCATCCTGAACTTCTCCCTTCTATACTCTTGGTCTTTGGGGATTTACAGTCTCCTGGGATCCGAAAAACAAAGTGTTTGTTTAATGAGGAGCTTTTGATATTAAACCCCCAGGGCTGCAGAAACTGCCGATAGTCTCTCTGTGACCACTGCACTCAACGTCCTGCCCATTCAGGAAGCAACACCTGGGCCTCCTCCCAGAGATGATCCCTGTTGCCCAGAAACCTGGGCCTTCACTCGGTTTCTCTGACCTTCTCAGCGACAGATTTTCTATCTCCATCATTCTGAGAAGATGTCTGAGAAGATGTCAAGCATCATCCCACAGTGATGCCAGCCAGGTAACCTAAGGTCCCATAGACAATGCTTTGGGCACGAGGGTAGGTGTTTACTACAGTTTCATCCCTGCACAGCTGTGAGAAGAGTCCATGCCTAAGATGATCGATACTAAATCCCCTGTACGACTCATACTTGTCTGTCAGTATCATGACATGTTCTTTGGTACGTTTGCAAATGATACCCGGCTCTCATCCTGCTAGTCTTCGAATGGCATGAACCATTTTGCTCTGAGCAGAAATCCTCCCCTTCTCAGACATGATGGCTGATAGAAAATTCTCTGACATTTACTCGCATCCCGGTGGTGGTGAAGGGAAGAGCTGTTAGCGTCCCCTTAACCTACCATACATCTTCTAAGAAAAACTTAGTGTTATTTTTGTTGAGTGGCTGTGAGGACTCTGGAAAGGGAAGTGTGGACCCAGACAGACAGAGCAGGCTCCTTCCTTTGTCCACTTTATAAAAGAACTGAATAGTTTAAATGATAAGAACAGCATTGCTATTATAATAATACTTTAAAAATATTAATACAACTATCCACCCTTTTCCAGAATTAACAAATGTTGGCATTGTGCTATATTCATGCATTTTTTAAAATAAAGGAACAAAATAATATATGTACAGATGGAACCCCATTTTGTATCCCTTTCGTTTCTTTACAGAGGCAACATTAGTGTGATGGTATCCCAAAGGCATGGTTTCATATTTTATATGCATTCATAAATCCATATATATATGCATATAACAGTTATATGTATAATAAAATATTTAATAAATGTAAACAGCATAGTATCTCTCAACTAGGAAATTAGCATATAAATTGTGATGTAACAGTAAAGTAGAATATTCTATGGTAGTTAAATAAATGAAATAAAACAATGTATCAACATTAATAAAAATGTATTAACTGCCATAGCCAATTATAAAATGGCAGGTACTCTACTTAGTTACAGTACTTTAAAATGAAAAAAAAAAAACAGTGCATTTGCTGATGGAAAAATACCAAATATAAGAAAATGTATAGCAGTATAATGTATATCAAGTTAATGTAGTGGTTCCCTCAGGGAAGGAAAAGAATCAATTTGTACAAAGACCTGAGGTGGGACCCTTAAAAAATACTTATTATGTATTTCAATGAAAATACCTAAAGAAAGGATGGTGGAGTCTGTGAATTTGATAACATTGAGTGATGGATATCCAGTCTTTCATTATTATCCTCTATAATGTTTGTTATGCTTGAATACTCCAAAATAAATATAAACACACCTAGGTAGTTTTTAAAGTATTTTAAAATTTCTCATGCTGTAGACTTTATATCAAACGACTTTTTCTTTTGTAGGTTTTCATTGCCTGTATTGATTCATATAACTAATTTATGTTATTATTTAATTCATTTTAGTTGCTTTATATCCACATTAAATGAATATTAATATCATTGATATTTTCTTCCTTTCCCCGATACATGACCAAGATTCCCAGAGGGAATTTCAGCACATAAATCCATCGATGAAATTTGCAGTTATCATGCTAAGAATGTCCTCTTTTTCTTTCCTGTTTCCTCAGCTTGCCCTACCCTGGTAGTTTCCTCCTAGGAGTGAAACATGTCATGTACATAGACAGCAAAAAAATAAATAAAAAAAAATCACGGTATGAAATGTCATTATGAGGGTTCCATATGCTGAGCACAGACCTGGCTGCTGAAAGCCTACTCAATTTTCATCATTGAAATAACCCAATAAAGTGTTATGATCGTTCCCAATACACAAGTGAAAACATTGGCTTCTCATACAATTGAAGAGCTTCCCCATTCAAAAGGCAAGTGCTGAAGCTCAGAGTGCCTGAGTCTAAGATTTACACCAAATAATTGATTCTCTGATGGCCACTTCTGCGTCCCGTAGGAGAGGTAAAAACCACTACTGCACGGGGACACGCCTTGTAAGATGCCTGGTGATAGTGTTATCTGACAAGCCTCTGTCTTCTGACGACCAAAATGTTTTGTTACTTTATGTCTGTTTAGGATCCTATGCATTTCATCCTTTTTCTCATTCAGCCATCGTTCTTTTAATCGTATATCACTTACTACGTTAGAGAAAGAACATCCCTAAACATGAGATCTTGGAATTTTATTCTTATGTTTCTGTTTGTTTGGAGGTGTGAAATAATTCTGAAGGAATAAAGCCATGTCTTCTGTATTCCGTTCTAAAGACTTGCCACAATGTGTTACACAGTCCTTACTCCATACAATTTTGGGCTATTAAGTGAGTAGAGGGAAAAGGAGGAGGGAGAGAACAAGAATGGAGGGAGGAATAAGCAGGGTTAAAGATTCGAATATTCACATGGGTTCACAGCATAGATGAGCGTTTTGCTGGAGCAATGGTTCTCAAACTTCAGCGTATGTCAGAATCATCTGGAGAGATTGTTAAAGCAGATTGCTGGTCATCACCCCTGGATCTTACCGCCAGTAAGTCTGGAAGGGGGCCCTATAATTGGTATTTCTAACAAATACTGCTGTGCTGGTGAGGGACCATACATTTATTTTCTTGTTACTCAATGTTTTACATCAGATTCCTCAACAACATGGAATCCAGAAACCAAACAGATGTGTCAGAATTGCTGCTCCTGGGATTGACAGATGATCCAGAACTGCAGCCCCTCCTCTTCGGGCTCTTCCTGTCCATGGACCTGGTCACCGTGCTGGGGAACCTGCTCATCATCCTGGCCACCAGCTCCGACTCCCACCTGCACACGCCCATGTACTTCTTCCTCTCCCACCTGTCCTTCACTGACATCTGCATAAGCACAACCACCATCCCAAAGATGCTGGTGAACATCCAGACACAGAATCAGCACATCCGTTACACAGGCTGCCTCACCCAGATCTGCTTTGTTCTGATTTTTGTGGGCATGGAGAACTTTCTCCTTTCAGCAATGGCCTATGACCGCTATGTGGCTATTTGTCACCCTTTGATGTACACGGTCCTTATGAGCCCCCACGTCTGCGGGCTGTTGATTCTCCTCTCCCTGCTAATTAGCATTGTGGCTGCGCTGCTGCATACTCTGATGGCTTTGCGGCTGTCCTTCTGCAGGGATCTGGAAATCCCTCACTTCTTCGGTGAACTTGTTCAGGTCGTCAAGCTCGCCTGTTCTGATTCCCTCATCCACACCCTCCTGGCTAATTGTATGGCTAGTATATTCGGTGGTATTTCTCTCACTGGGATTATTTGCTCGTATGCTCAAGTTGTCTCTTCTCTTTTGAGAATTCCATTAGCTGGCAGAAAATATAAAGCTTTTTCAACCTGTGGGTCTCATCTCTTAGTTGTCTTCTTATTCTACGGTACAGGTTTTGGGGTGTACATCAGTTCTGCAGTTACTGACTCTTCCAGGAAGACTGCAGTGGCCTCAATGTTGTACGTTGTGGTTCCTCAAATGTTAAACCCCTTTATTTACAGCCTGAGGAACAGAGGTCTGAAGGGAGCCTTGAGAAAAATAATTAGGAGAATAACTTTTCAGTGATCATGTCATCACATTTGGCCAGGTTTCTAAAGTGAGTCAAAGTGAAAATTATTCCATTGCTTCAAACACCTAACATTTCTCTCACCAAGGTCTCCTAAAATGATCGATAACATGATGACGAAGTCCACTTCAACTTAGCTTTGAAATCTGATTTTGCTCTTTGTCTAGCTCTGTGGTGTT
This sequence comes from Rhinolophus hipposideros, assembly GCF_964194185.1. Classification (NCBI taxonomy): domain Eukaryota; kingdom Metazoa; phylum Chordata; class Mammalia; order Chiroptera; family Rhinolophidae; genus Rhinolophus; species Rhinolophus hipposideros. The sequence goes on along the minus strand of NC_138062.1, from coordinate 55,071,605 downwards.
TGACAAATGATTTCAACTGTCCAAACTCAGATTTCGGGGTCACGTCCATAGAAATAAAGCCTGAGTGCTGGGATCTTGTTATAGTAATTTTGGGGTCAAACGTTCTCATGTAAGTGTGCGAGAAGGTACATAGGACAGGGAAAGGATTTAAGCAAGCCCACGGTAATAAGCATAGACTAGCTTCCCACTGAATCCTGTGGTTAGGACCACGTGAGTTTCACCTCTGATTTAGGCCTTCTGTGAGGCAAGGAAGCTGACCTCTCTTCCCCCAACAGCAATTACTGAGAGTTGTCTCTATGAAACTGTATCTCTTTGGAGCGATACCAGAACCCACCATACTTAGTTTCATTAGTTATAACATTGGTATAGTTAGATTAAGTCGGTCGTTTCAGAAGATTGTGAGATATTTGAACTTCAAGCTGAAGTCTTCAGTTCTAATAAGAAAAAGAAACCCCAACTCTAATATTCCCTTAGAAGAGAGTTAGCTTCTATTACAGGTACTTCAGGTATAGGAAACATACAAGAATAAGAGAGTAGGGAGTCATCAGTCCTTTATGAGGTGCTTCTTCCCAGGACAAGTGGTTGTAGTAGATGCAGGTGTCATGTTCAGACATGATGCCCAGAGACAGAAAATTGACTGTCCTTCCCTGAGTCAGTTGACACTTGACCTATTCAGGGCATCATCCAGAAGATATCCCCTGCAGTCGCATCACTGAAAATAGGATCATATAGCCCTCTAAACCTCATGACTAGCATGGAGAAAAATGATTACTATGAAATCCTTACACTGACCTCCTAGGGCTAATTCCTTTTTGGGCAGTCAACTCTTACAACCACTCAGTACTGCACACAATGCCTGACTATGGTGGTATTCATAACACTTAACAGGTACAATGGTTTTCCATAACTTACCTATATTCTTACATGTTATAATCCTGTTTCACTCACATATTTTTACCACCTGCTTCACCATTTCTATTTTGTTTACACTGTAATATCTATCAGCAGTTTTTCCAGTCTGAGTAATATAATCAAGTCATTAATTATGCATAGGTAGCATAATGGTCATCGATCTTTTCTGATACTTTATTTGCTTTGATTCCTTTGGGCTGGTTATTGATAAGAATCTATTTGCATGTTTCTTTATCTCTTTAGTTACCTCTTCTTGCTGTATTTTTTACTCATCTCTGGTGGAGTCCACACAGAGAAGCGCGGTTGCATAAAATCAATTGACTGCCAAGTCTTCAAGAGTTGGCTCCATAATTAGGGCTGTCATGCAAATTTGATAATGTGTGTTTATGAGGAACACAGTTTTTCTATGCAGGAGATATTCAAAGAAAAATGCAACAAGAGAAAAGAGAAGCTGGAAGGGTTAGGGGCCATCATTCTTCCACAACTTCAAATATGTGGGGTCACCAGACAGAAGTATCATTTTGGATGTGTGTGGGAGGACAGGAGGAGTAGGATGGAGGTCTCACAGGAGAATCAAGGGAGCACCCCTTATCTATGGAAAGGGAGGTATTGTGTCAGCCCTCCAATGGGAAGACAGCTCCCTGCCTGACACCCAGGGTGTCTTCTGGTGCAGAGCTTCCTCCATTGACATCCACAGAACACCTTCAGAGATGAGTCACCTGAGGCCTTTACAGGTTTCCAGGTCTCACCTGGGAACTACTGACTTTGAATCTTTAGGGAGACATCCAAAGGTTGAGTTTTATAGATAAGCACTCTGTGAGTTTCTGATACATTTTGAAGTCTGAGAAACATGACTTGGATGTTCAAAGAACATGGAGGAATGTATTTGTATGAAAGGTTTTTACCTCAATTTTACTTCTTAAAATATCATCTATGAAATGGTGTACAAAATGTATCTACAGTTCTTAAAGAGTAGTAATACGATCAAAGCACATGTACTATTTAAAGGTAAGAATAAATCATAGACTATGCTTGAAGAGTTTCCCAGTCACATCATCTCACCATTCCTGTGGTAACCACTATTCTGATTCTATATGTATCATTTATTTTGATGCTTTACTATGTCGAATACTGTGAAATTGCCAGTATTTGATTGTGTTTGCTCTACACACTGACATTTTCATAGAATTCAACTGCATCTTTTTATCACCACTGCATGTATCCCTATACAATCTCTATCAGTCATGTTTTAGAAATAAATTTGCCTGATTTTGAACTTGCTAGAAGTTTAATCTTAAAGTTTGAATTCTATGTCTCAACTATTTTTGCTTTTGCATTTATCTTTTGCATTGTGCTTTTGGGCTTTAAACTTTTTGTTGGGTGCGTCACTAATTAATTCACTTTCTATGCCATACAATTTTACCTTGTGTATGTTGACATCAAAAATAGCTATTCTTTGTGATGTGGATGGAAATTTTAGTAGCTGGTTTTCTGCTATTATGAATATCTCTGTTGAATAATTTCATACATGTTTCCTGGAAGAAGAGAGAAAATGTTTTATATTAGGATTGGAGTTATTAGGGCATATGGGAGTGCCAGAACTCTTTTGAGTAGTTCCAAAGAGTATTCCTAAGTGGTTGAACCAATTTTAATTCCCATGAAAAGTTTCTTGAGACCCACATCATATCTAACACATTTTCATTTACTCTGACAACTTCATGGATATAAAATATTATTTAATTAATATACATTTCTCTTGTGACACTAATAGTCTTCTCATAGACTACAGCCACCTATTTTTTCCTATTCTGTAAAATACTTGTTTATGGCATGTCTATTGAGCTGCTTTTTTTCTTATTAGTTCGTAACATTTATTTAGTTGGAATGGTAATCTTTATCAGTTATATGCATTGAAAATTTCATCTGGTGTGTGGTCTGTTTTGTACATCATTTGTAACATTTTTGGATGAACATAAGTGCTTAGTTTTTTTGTGTTTTTGTTTGTTTGTTTGTTTGTTTTTGACCCTTATCTTACACCACACACCAAAAATCAACTCAAAAAGGATTAAAAACTTAGCTGTATAACCTGAAACCATAAAACTCCTAGAAGACATTGCTGTATTATTTACAATAACCAAGATATGGAGGCAACCTGGGTGTCCATCAGTGGATAAATGGATAAAGAAGAGGTAGTACATACATACAATGATATATTACTCAATCATAAAAAAGAATAAAATTTTGCTATCTGCAACAACATTGATGGTCCTAGAGGGTATTGTGCTGAGCGGAGTAAATCAGACAGAGAAAAGACAAATGTTATATGATTTCACTTATATGTAGAATCTAGAGAACAGGATAAATGAACAAACAGAGACAAGCTCATAGATACAGAGAGCATTATAGATGGTTCCCAGATGGGAGGAGAGTTGAGGGGGTGGGTGAAGGGGGAAGGGGATTAAGAGGTACAAATTGAGGGCCGGCCCGGTGGCTCAGGCAGTTAGAGCTCCATGCTCCTAACTCCGAAGGCTGCCGGTTCGATTCCCACACGGGCCAGTCGGCTCTCAACCACAAGGTTGCTGGTTCGACTCCCACAAGGGATGGTGGGCTGTGCCCCCTGCAACTAGAAAACGGCAACTGGACCTGGAGCTGAGCTGCACCCTCCACAACTAAGACTGAAAGGACAACAACTTGAAGCTGAGCTGCACCCTCCACAACTAAGATTGAAAGGACAACAACTTGACTTGGAAAAAAAGGCCTGGAAGTACACACTGTTCCCCAATAAAAGTCCTGTTCCCCTTCCCCAATACAAAAAAAAAAAAAAGAGGTACAAATTGGTAGTTACAAAATAGTCATGGGGAGTAGCATATAGCATGGACCATATAGTCAATAATATTATAATAACTATGGTGTCAGTTGGGGTGACCACGTCACATTTGAAAATGGAGGAGGGAGAGGAGGAGGAGGGGTGGGAGGGAGTCCATGGTGCCTATAGAGAAAGCTCATATCTAGCTTTGATTAACTGCCTCCAGCCATGTATCTGTTTTTAAAAGAGCATGCACCACCTTTTCCTGCCAAATCAATGTGTAACTCCCTCGCCCCACCCAGAAAACTGTAAGTCCTTGAGACAAGAACTCTCTTTTTGTGCCAGCTCCCTCACCCACACATTCTCCCTCTCTCCCTTCCTTTTTTCCCCTTCCCCCCTCCCATTTTGCTAGGCCCGTTCTCTTCCTGGGTGATGCTTAGTTTTAATAAAGTTGAATTTGTCCATATTTTCTTTAATGGTTTATTCTCAATAGGTCTTCTTTCTGTCACCCATACTCACATCAAGTTAAGGGATTTATAGTTTGGCCTTTTACGTTTGAGGCATGAACCCACTAAAGTTTATTTCAAACCTTGATGCAACATAGGAATCCATATAATTTTATGTCCCTGCACCTATTCATTAGTTCATGCATTCACAGTCAGTTTATGTCTTGTTTTCACTCTGGGCTCTCACTTCTGATCAGTAAGTCTATTGTATCTCTCCGTGTCTTAATAGTTATATCGTAACAATCAGCTAAAATAAGGTTTGTTGTTAAACAAGTCCCAGATCTCACGATTACATCTTCAAAGGTGCATCAGCTTGACTGCCACTCTGATCATTTATAATTTACGGCAACAATATTGATAACCAAGAAGCATATCAACCCACGGTGCATAATGTGTAAAAAAGTATATTGAAGCGACTGATATTAAATTGAGACAATTTGCTAGTAAAATTTTAAAAAGAGAATAAAATACCTGTTACATTTGAGTAGACAGAATATATTAGAAACTGCTAAATATAATATGCATAAGCAGAATCAACATTCAATGAGTCCTACATAAAATTAGCCCCTAGTGTCTGTATTGTTAGGGTACAGTCACTATAATATTACATGTATTTATACAGGTAACATGTATCTATCCACATAAAGAAACCAAATTTATGAGGTTAAATATGCATAGATCTACCTTATGACCTAGAATCTCCATTCCTAGGTATTGATCCAAAGAAATCAAAAACATTAATTCAAAAAAATATATGCACCCCTACATCTACTGCAGCGCTATAAGGAAACAACAGAAATGCCCATCAATAGACGGTTGGATAAAGAAATTGTGGTACATTTATACAATGGAGTATTACTCTGCCATTAAAAAGAATGAAAGCTTACTATTTGCAACAACATGGATAGACCTCGAAGATATTATGCTAAGTGACATAAGTCAGACTGAGAAAGACAAATAGCATTTGATCTCACTTATATGTGGAATCTAAAGAACAGAATAAACATGCAAACAAAACATAAATAGACTCATAGATACAGAGAACAAACTGAGGGATGGGAGGGGGTCTGGGGGATGGGGGAGAAGGTGAAGGGATTAGGAAGTACAAACTGGTAATCACAAAATAGTCACAGGGATGGGAAATACAGTATGGGGAATATAATCAATAATGTTGTAAAGACTATTTAGGGTGTCAGATGGGCACGGGACTTATCAGGGGGATCACTTCATAGATTATATAAATGCCTCACCACTGTGCTGTACACCTGAAACTAATATATAATGTTGAATGTCAACCATAATTTAGTAGTCACAGGACGTAAAGCACAGCATGAGGAACATAGCGGTATTGTAACAGCTATATACCATGTCAGATGGGCAGTAGACTTGGTGGGGTTGTCACTTTGTGAGGGGTGTAAATGTCTGATCATTATGTTGTTTTCTACACCTGAGACTAAAAAAGATGAAGTTGGTGAGGTTTTCTGGATCTCAAAATAATTGATTTCTCTGTGTCATATTCCAGTAGTGGAAGCCCAGAGTCGCTGACCCATCAACGCAACGATGATATTCTAGAGATGAGCTTCCTCAAAGCCCCCATCATGTCCTTGTTCCTCAGACTGTAGATAAAGGGGTTCACCATAGGTGTCACCACTGTGTACATCACCGACGCTACTGCACTTTTCCGGGAAGAGTGAGTAGCTGCAGAAGTAAGGTACACCCCAAAACCTGTCCCATAGAACAAGGAAACAACTATTAAGTGTGACCCACAGATGGAAAATGCCTTATACTTTCCACCAGCTGATGGAATTTTCAGGATGGAGGAGACAATTCGAATGTAAGAGAAAATTATCCCAGTGAGGGGAACAACCCCCAACAGGCTGGTCACTAGATACACAAAGATGTTATTGATGAAGATATCAGAACAGGCGAGCTTGAGAAGATGAGCTAATTCACAGAAGAAGTGGGGGATTTCCCGGTCTGTGCAGAAGGACAGCCGCAGGGCCATCAGAGTGTGCAGCAGGGCATCCAGAACACTGATAAGGAAGGACAGCAAAACCATCAGCACACAGAGTTTGGGGGTCATGATGACATTGTACCTCAGTGGATGACAGATGGCCACAAATCGATCGTAGGCCATCATTGTCAGAATTCCATTTTCCAATCCAGCAAAAGTCAAGACAAAGCAGATCTGGGTGAGGCAGCCTGGGTAGCTGATGTGTTTTCTCTGTGTCTGGATATTCACTAGTATCTTTGGGATCGTGGTTGTGGTGAAACAGATGTCAACAAAAGACAAGTTAGAGAGGAAGAAGTACATGGGTGTGTGGAGGTGGGAGTCAGAGATGATGACCAGGATGATGAGCAGGTTCCCCAGCACAGTGACCAGGTACATGGACAGGAAGAGCCCAAAGAGGAGGGGCTGCAATTCGGGGTCCTCTGACAGTCCCAGGAGGAGGAAGTCTGCAGTATCGGAGAGGTTTCCTGATTTCAGGTTATGGATGGTCCTGATAGAAAAGATGGAGGTGATAAGAAAACAAAACTTCAGAGAAACTTCCTTAAACTTGTCTATATTTTGAGACCACATCAGTTACAGGTCTTTTCTCCTGCTTTCTTCTCTCCCTTCTCTCCTTTCTTCTCCTTTCCTCACTTATATTCCCACAAAACATCCCCCCTACACACACCAGCCTCTGTCCCAAGTTTTTGTTTTCCATCTATTCTTTGTTGAGAAGTACTTAGTGAGGAAAAAATAGGAATGAAACATTGTCCTCTCCCTTAAGATGCCCACAGGCAAATAATAATTCTAGAAGAAAATTACTGAGGCTGTATCTTAAAATATAGTTTGGGGAAATACAGCCTGTGGGCAAAAATCCTGCCTGGCACTTATTTTTGTAAACCAAGGTTTACTGGAAACAAAGTCTTTTCTTTATGTATTGTGCATGGTGGCTTTCAGGCTACAACACCCGAGTGGAGTACTTGTGAGAAACGCCATATAGTCCACAAAACCTAAAATATTTACTGTCTTGGCTCTTCCCTGGAAAACGTCTGCCTACCTCTGTCTAGAAGCTTGATTAGATTTAGATTCAATATTTGGCAAACATCCTTAAGTATTTTCATGAGGAAACACATACTGTCTTCTTGCCTTATTTCTTGTAATAATTACTGCCTGGATCCATTAATTCATCAGGAGTTACAAAATGCTGACATCCTAATTCTTTGTTTACTTATCGGCTGAAACACTTCCATAAAGAGGAACTTTCCCTGATCAAATACTAGGTGATCGCCCTGAGGTAGTTTCTATGAAAAAGGCGGAATACATCTGGATTCCTGTACTCAGCACTTTTAAAAATAATAAATTGGTTTTAAGCATTATCCAGAAATGAACATTGTATCATCATGAGCTCCTAGATTTTAAATGCACTTGATATATTTTAATTCATTGCAATTATTCATATTGATTCCCAAATTGTCCTATGATTGTCCAGTGAAAACCCCCTCAACTTGCTTCCTTAATCCTTCTGAAATGAACCTGGCAGTCGCATATTTCTCCTAATTTTGGCATGAAAGATGGTCTATGCCCACCTTATGCGTTTACAGAGCTGGAACCAGCCATTTCTCCAGGGCCTGGGTCCTTTCAAGTGATAAATGGTACCTAGAGACCACAATCTGGCCACTGAGGGGTTCTCAGAGCTACTGGATTGGTCATTGCTTTTAACAAGTGGGCAGTCCGAAAATAACTGTTTTTCAACATTAGCTCACTAAATTCTTTCATAAAACCTGAAGATTAGGTAGCGCTCACTCATTTATATTTGAGGAAACTAGGCAAGAGGATGTTTGGATACAGCTAGTAGGTGTATACAAAGATACAGCTAATGGGTGGCAGAGTCAGGAATTGGCTTCAGGAGGTTAGAGCCCAGCGCTGGCATACTTCACCGTGAGGTGGTAATGCCTGGAACAACTCCACAATTCTGCCTCCTATGAAATCACTCTGATTCCATCATTTCCCTTTCAAAAATTTGAATGACATCCTAGCAAATAAAATCCTAAACATATTCCTTGGTCTTCAGTCTCCCGTTCTCCTATGATCTACATACATGGTTAGTGTGTATTGATTGACCAAAACAGGGCACATCTGCAAGACCTGAGGTCAAGATTAGAAAACGCTGCCTGATCAAATAAAGGCTTGTATGGATCTGTCATGGGTCAGGTTTGACAATTAAGTTTGTGAACTCATTCTAGAAAAAGTGCTACATACCTCATCACTGAATATCACTACGGTCACCTTCGAAGGACTCCCCTTGGGAAACTATGCACCAATGCCAGCGCCTAGTCCACCCTTCAAAGCAATTTTGGAATTCTTTTTCTGGAATGGCCATCAGAGCTGTTGTTGTATTACCCTTCATGTCCTGAATGTCATCAAAATGTCTTCCTTTCAATGCTTCCTTTATCTTCAGGTAAAGAAAGAAGTCATCGGGGTCAGATCAGGTAAATAGGGAGGGTGCTCCAGTACAGTTATTTGGACCATTTTTGCACACACCTTTCTCATGCCAAGATTTTCAGTTAAGATTTTCCTAACCGTTTCTCTATCGATGTTTACTTGGTCTGCTATGCTTCTCAGTCAGCCGACGATTCTGACACACAATTCAATAAATATTTGCAATGTTTTAGTCAGTTCTGCCCTGACCTCTCTTCATCAGTGACGCGTTCTCTCCCCTCAGAAAACCCATTTAACCCATTTGTACACTGCCATTTTCTTCATGGTATTATCCCCATAAACTTGGACTAATATGTCCCTGATTTCACTTCCACTCTTGCCAAGTTTAACAAGAAATTTAATGTTTGTTCATTGCTCTAATGCAAGCTGACATTCTTGCGACAGCACACATAAACACGCAACAAGAGGGAGGGCGTCATAGGAATGGCGGCAGCAGGGCGCACTTTTTGAGTTCTCCTCTGGATCTTATCACAAATGGGACATATAACCCACCAAAAGACTCTCTGCTCATCACGCAGAACAGCTAAGAGACTCATGGAAGGATTACTTGAAGGTGGGCAAATTGGGTGAGCAGGGGAAGAAGGAAGGGAGTAGAGTGGAAACACGGCTCGCATCCGCAGCTGTGGAGATGCAGGGGATCCCAGGACGGAACAGAGGACACAAAAGCCAGGAGGTGGGCTCTTTCCCTGCGTCCCACAGCTGATCTCTCCCGCCGAGGGGCAGCATATCCAGCATTTGAAGCAATAACCTCAGCTGAGACCTCTAGCTGGGCCCTACAGACACAAACTCCATACCTGGGCCCCTCTCCCCACTCCTGCAATCCTCCCCCCGCCCTTCCAGAGACTTAAACTGGCCCCTGAATTGAGGAATAGTGTCAGATTACAGAGGAGCTTTAGTGCTCAGGCTCTGGGAAGACCAGCGTGCAGCTCTGACCCAGGGAAGAGGCTGGGAAGAGTGTGATTTTTGCTGGGCTAGGAGAGAAGAGACTCCTCCACTCCCAGCCACCACCTTTTCTGGCCTGCAGGAAGAGTGTGACACGGCTGGGCTGGGAGAGAGAAGACCCCTCCATCCCCAGCCCCCACGCTTTCTGGCATGCCTAGGGCAGGGCAATTGCAACTGCGGAGGCACTCCCAGAGATCAGCAGTAAGCGGCAGACGCAGCTCCCGGCTTCCAGCAGCTCAGAAATCTCCCGCCCACCACACACACACACACACACACACACACACACACACTCACACACACACAGAAGAAGTGCCCTAAGACTCAGGAGAACTGGGCACAGGGCTGGTGGTGCTACTCTCAGTGGGCATATGTGCAGGCAAGGGCAGAAACTGCACTGACTTTGTAGAAACTACCATCCACACCCCTCAGCCCCACGCATCTAAATCTGCAGTCCCAACGTCACTCTGGGCACCAGGTGACTGGCTCTGCCTGCACAATACACAGAGGACTCTTTGGTACAGCAGAGGACAACCTGGAGATTACTTGGTGGTCTTAAGTCAAGACTGGCGCTGCTTTTTTTGTTGTTTTGTTTTGTCTTTATATCTTTGATATCTTTGCCTGTGTTGCATGTGGGTTGTCGGGTGTTTTTACATGTGAATGTATTTGATTTTTTTCTTTGTTGCTGCTGTTGTTGTTGTTGTTGTTGTGTTTGGTGATTTGCTTTGTTCTGAAATTGCCCTACCAGGGCCCAGCTTAAGAGGCACAAGATTCAGCAAACCCAGAGGCCAACTCCAGACCAAACCAGAGTATTACCGGTTTTGACCTACAAGTGATACACCCAGAGGGAATTCTCTACAGACACAAGAGCCCATAGAGGCCAAACCACATTTAAGTGGTCAATCCTCACGCAGCAGAAAACCCTGCAGTGGGCAGAGCCAAGTCTCACAACTAGTCAGCCTAGGAGTTCACCCCACCTACTCACAAGCAAAAAGCAATTAAAGATCTTCTTTAACAGGACAATATACACAACACAAGAGTCACCTTTGGAGCACACACAGAGGAAAATAATGAAGTAGTGCAAGTCAAATATAAAGGACACATACTACATAAGATAACCCGGCAAGAACTAAGAACTCTAGGGGATCTACCTAATACATCAAAGCAAACACAGAGAGTCAACCAGAATGGGGAAAAAAAGAAATATGTCCCAAATAAAAGAACAGAAGAAACCTCCAGAAATGGAACCAAATGAAACAGAGGTAACCAACCTATCCATCAGAGACAGACTTCAGAACACTGGTGATAAGAATGTTTAAGGAGCTTAGAGAAGACATAAAGAAGGATATAGAAATCATAATGAACAACCAGTTAGAACTAAAGAACACAAATACTGAAATAAAGAACTCACTTGAAGGAATGACCAGCAGATTAGATGAAGCAGAGGATCGAATCAGCAACTTAGAAGACAAGTTAGCAGAGATCACCCAAACAGAACAACAGAAAGAAAAAAGAATAGAAAACAATGAAGATAGTTTAAGAGGCCTCTGGGATAACATCAAGTGCAACAACATGCGCATCACAGGAATACCAGAAGGTGAAGAGAGGAAGCAAGGGATCGAGAACATATTTGAATAATAATGTCTGAAAACCTCCCTAACCTGTTGAAGGAAACCAACATACAAGCCCAGGAAGTGCAGAGAGTTCCAACCAGGATAAACCCAAACAGGTCCACACCAAGACACATTATAGTTAAAATGGCAAAGGTTAAAGACAAAGAGAGAATCCTAAAAGCAGCAAGAGAAAGACAGAGGGTTACATACAAAGGAACTCCCATAAGACTATCAAATGACTTTTCTACAGAAACATTGAAGGCCAGGAAGGAGTGGCAGGAGATACTCAAAGTGATGGAACACAAAGGCCTACAACCTAGATTGCTTTATCCAGCAAGGCTATCATTTAAAGTTGATGGACAGATAAAAAGCTTCCCAGAGAAGAATAAGCTAAGGGAATTTATCACCACCAAGCCAGCATTGAAAGAAATAATAAAAGGACTTATATAAATAGAAGAAAGATGAAAATAATTTAACTACAAATTTCAAGATGGCAATAACTATGTACCTATCAATAATCACTTTAAATGTAAATGGATTAAATGCTCTAATCAAGAGACATAGGGTGGCTGAGTGGATAAGAAAGCAAGACCCTTGTATATACTGTATACTAGAGACTCACCTCAGATCAAAAGACACACAGGCTGAAAGTGAAGGGTTGGAGTAAAATATTTCGTGCAAATGGAAATGAGAAAAAGCTGGAGTTGCAATACTTATATCTGACAAAATAGACTTTAAAATGAAGAACATATTAAAAGACAAAGATGGGCACTATATAATAATAAAGGGATCGATCCAACAAGAGGACATAACCCTAGTAAATATCTATCCACCCAACATAGGAGCACTTAAATATATAAAACAGATATTGACTGACATAAAGACAGAGATCAACAGTAACCCTATCATAGTAGGGGACTTCAACACACCTCTGACAACAAGGGACAGGTCTCCCAGACAGAAAATCAATATGAAAACAATAGCCTAAATGACACATTGGATCACTTGGATTTAATCGATATTTTCAGAGCATTTCACCCCAAAGCTGCAGAATACACATTCTTCTCAAGTGCACATGGAACATTTTCCAAGATAGACCATATGTTAGGCCACAAAGCAAGTCTTCATAAATTTAAGAAAATTGAAATCATACCAATTGTCTTCTCTGACCACAGTGCTATGAAATTAGAAATGAACTGCAGGAAAAAAAAACTGGAAGACACACCAATTCATGGAGGCTGAATAACATGTTACTAAATAATGAATGGGTCAACCAGGAGATCAAGGAAGAAATCAAAAGATATCTCGAGACAAACGAAAATTAAAACACGACGACCCAAAAATCTATGGGATGCAGCGAAAGCAGTCCTAAGAGGGAAATTCATAGCATTGCAGGCCTACCTAAAGAAACAAGAAAAATCACTAATCAACAGTTTATCTTCACACTTAAGGAATCTGGAAAAAGAACACCAAAATAAGACCAGGAGAGGGGGGAGAAAGGCAGAAAAGCAAGAAGAAACGGAGGAGGCAGGAGTAGTGACAACAGCAGCAGCGTCTGCTAGTGTAAACGTGAGTCCTGAAAGACGAGGACCTGCAGCTTCGGAAGTCAAGATTCCAAAAGCAAGAGGCAGACCCAACATGGTAAAACAGACCTGTCCTTCAGAGAGTGACATGGTAACTAAAGAATACAAAAGTAAGAAAAGGGCAAGAGGAAAAACAGCCTAAAAAGCAGCTTAAAAAGGATGAAGAAGGACAGAATGAAGATGATAAGCCAAGAAAAAACCCTGACAAAAAAGAAGGGAAGAAAGAAGTTGAATCATAAAGGAAGAATTTAGCTAAAACGGGGGTTACATCAACCTCTGATTCTGAAGATGAAGGTGATCAAGAAGGCGAAAAGAAGAGAAGAGGGGGAGAAACTTTCAGACTGCTCACAGAAGGAATATGCTGAAAGGCCAACATTGAGAAAGAAGCAGCAGATAAAAAACGCAAGCAAGAGGAACAAATGGAAACTGAGCAGACGCTAAGCATTAATCCAGTTACTGAAAAGAAAATACAAGTGGAGCAAACAAGACATGAAGATCTTGAGACAAACTCATTGGACTGAATGCCCCTTTCCCCCCTTTGATGGAAGAACATTCCAGGTTCTAAATTGAGGACTTCATTAATGGCATTATTACTGTGTTATGATTGTTATAAAAAAATTCCTGTTAGGTACACATGACATACTAAGGTTGGCCATCATTCTTGTTTTTTTCCAAGCTTAAAATGAAGCCTTGTGTTTGAAAACCAGAATAAACTCAGATGAAGATGATGTTTGTACATTATTTCCTTTAGAAAATATAAAAGTTAATTTTGTTTTGAAGTTAGGTGTTAAACTGGAATAGCTATTATACCGCAGAGAATGGGGCAGTTGTGCCTTTCCCTTCCCTTGACATTCCTTTGTTGTTTAATTCTTTAGAATCTTAATTGTTTGGTATTTTTATCCTGAGAGATTAAACATAACCTTAAGAAAACAAAAACAAAATTGTAACCAAAATTTTAAAATAGTATTTTTTTTAAAAAACCTGGGGGGAAAAAACACCTAATTGTTGCTTCAGCTTTTCCCAGACACATAATTTGAATCAAGCAGTCTGGAATTTTCTGGTCAATACCGATGTAGCAATCTATCACATGGGCCTCTCCATCCTGTTGCCTTACAGCTGCCAAACCATTTGTTCCCCCGTGCTCTTCCCAGGATTTCACAAAGGAGTGCCTCAGCAAACTGAGGCCCTATGGAGAGATATCAGAAAAGCTCCTTTGAGGGGAAGTCTCAGCAAACTGAGGCCCGATGGAATTATATTGGTCCCTCCCCTTCAATGGATTCCTTGGAGATGTGCGTGCATGAAGGCAAAGTACAAGCTGGAACACAATGGGACCTTCCAGAAAGACAGCCAGCAGGCTACTAACACAGAGATCTTGAGATTAACAATCTTCTACCCGCTTTAGAAGTTTACCAATAAAAATTATGCATTGGCCCGATTCGGGGCTTAGTCCTTGAGGCTTGAGACCCTTGACCCCACTTGCACCCTATTCTTGACTACTGTCTGTTCTTAGCCCTGCGCCACCCTTCTCGTTTCCCACAGCTCCTGTTGTGCTGGACATGACACCATCCCACCATCCTCCATAGGAAGAGGCAACCTGCATGGCAAAAACCCTTGCCATTCCCTTCACCCCAAAATAAGATGTCCAGGTCTAAAAATCATCCTTGATTTTCTTTTGTCAATAGCACCTTAGCCCCCACCCTTCTTTCTATAAAACCTTCCTTTTTGTACAACCCCTCAGAGCACCCTTCTAGCTGCTAGATGGGATGCTGCCCAATTCATGAATTACTTAATAAAGGCAATTATATCTTCAAAGTTACTCAGTTAAATTTTGTTGTTTAACACTCCAAAAGAAGCAATAAAAGGTTGGCACGTGCTGTCAGTGTCAAAGCATCGGTCTACTGTTCTTATGAACTACTGAGTTAAAGGAATTTCTGTAATGGTGTCTGTGGGGACAGAACCCAGAAAGCAGTTTCCAGGCTCTCGGCCTCACGTGGAAAGGTGATGGCTCAGGTAATAAATGGCCATCAACTGTGATCAGATGGCCAGTAGCTGTGGCTAGTTGGTCATCAGCTGTAACCAGTGAGCCATTGGCCACTAATGTAACTGCTGTGGCTACGCTAGCAGAAAATGGGGGCTAGCAAGAGCGGATTGCAGAGAGGCGGATGCCACCGGTGAGAATATAGTGATATGACTCCCCTATCTATGGCCCCGTGGGTGTTCCTTTTTGGCCTCACCATGTCCTGAGTTCTTATGTGGGGAGCAGGACCAGAGACCCCGCAGGAGACCGCGCACGACAGTGTCTCAGCCAATACATCATCGAATCGCAATATGTAGAGCTGAATGGTATGGTGAGCCCACTTAATCCAAGCTCTTTGCCTCACAAATCGAGGCCCTGAGCAGAGTTTACTTTTCCCGGAGAAAGACAAGTGATCATAAGAACACCAACCATCCAGGGATAAAACTTGAACTTGACATTCCTTGGTTCAATCATGAATCCCCCAATTGTGACACGGATCTTTGACATGGGAAGGTCCCCGGACCTTTCTGAGCATTCAATTTTCTTATTTCTGTAATGGGAACTACTATAACAGAATGTACAGGGGTGTTGCAGAGATGAGAAATGAATACAAATCAAGCAGTGGTCAGCATAGGGGGCTCTGCAATGACTTTTCCTACCATTTTTTATTTCAGCTGTGGACAAATCCTGAGGGCGAGGCAGGGTGAAAGAGGAAGGAGGTGAAAGGGAGGACACCCCAAGAATAATGTCTCAGGGCTGAGAAAGGAGGGCTTTGCTCCATTACCATTGGGAACCCTCTTAGTATAAGAAGTAGGGGGAGGAAATAACCTAAATAAACATGACTATGAGAATAGACACACAAATTATGGCATAGCCACGTTATGGAATGTTACTGTAATACTATTTCACACTATTTCATCATATTTAATGTTTTAAACGTTCAGCATATTATTTTAAACATTAAAAATCAAAATATTTGCATATTGTGTTATATATACAAATTAAACTTAAAAATTAAGAGAAAAGTAATTTATACAATGATAGCTATCACACGTTGATATTTATGTAACTATAAATACCCCTTAAAATTGTTTATTTTTATAATGTTTGTTATATTTCAAGCATCTAAAAAAGTAGAGTGACAATGAAGGGCTTAAGCCCACCAGCCAGCATGATCAAATATACGCATTTGCTTCACTTTAAAAAAAATAAATAAAACAATGCAGATCTTGAAGCTCCAGCATATTCCTGCACAATCTCAATACTGACCGTTCCTCCCCAGGGATAACTAAGACGCTGAACTTCATGTGTATCATTCCCCTGAAGTGTTTCACATGAGGAACAATGAATCCATAAAGATCCTATTTATGTGACATTACATGTTCGTATTTGTTACACATGGTATCATATTCCATATTTTAATTCAGCAACTGTTTTTGGCTTAACATGGTATTTCTTATGTTTATCAAGATTAATACAAGCAGGTGTGGTTCATTAATTTTAACATACATTCTCACATCAATAGCTTTTGCTTTTTTTTGTTTTTTTCCCTATAGTAGAGAAGTATTTAAGAAGACACATTCACGTATAATAATGTTAAAGTAAGCATGGCAAATACCCACCAAATTCCTCAGACTGGCAACCTCTGAGAGGGAAGGAGAGAAATAAATAATAATAAAGAGGACTTGTCCATGATATAGTTCTCCCTGATGTCAACGAGCGTGTTTCCCTGAAAATAAAACCTAGCCGGACAATCAGCTCTAATGCATCTTTTGGAGCAAAAATTAATATAACACCCGGTCTTATATTATATAAGACCCGGTCTTATAGTGAAATAAGACCGGGTCTTATATTAATTTTTGCTCCAAAAGATGCATTAGAGCTGATTGTCCAGCTAGGTCTTCTTTTGGGGGAAACACAGTATTTTTAAAGAGCTTCCCATTCCAAAATAGAAAAAAATCCTATCCCTGTTTTGGAGGCAAAGAAAGGACTTTCATTGGATTCTGAATGTCTGAAATTCAGTTAAAAGTAATAAAGAATTTATGTGTATGTGTAATACTTTTATTATTTTTAAAAGGTCTCTGAAACCAATATTGCAAAATTTCAGCATTAATTCTAGAAAGTAGTTGCATGGCTGTTTATTTCCCTGCTTACTTGTGCGGTTGTGATGGTTTAAGATATTTCATGTTTTGTTTTGGGGGTTTTCAAAGAAAGACTGGTAAGATAGGTTAGCGGATCTGTCTCCAATCCCAGAGTCCTCACAGTTAAGAGACAGGGATAAGATTTGAGTTCTCTAAAGATGAAATCTGGAACCAGATATGGGAAAATTGTGAAAGCCAAACTCACTCCACCCTAGCCCCACTCATTCTCCCCCAAAATGAGGGAAATCAAAAAGTTGAATATCTGATTTTTGAAGGGGCTAATTCATGCTAGAGTGGGGAAATAGTCCCTGGAATTTAGAAGACACAGTAGGAGTCAGAAATGATGAAAGCTGATTGTAAATTGATTGAAAAGGTGAAAGCAAATATATCAAGAGGAGGATCAAAAATTAGTTTCGAATTTCACTCATAACTTAATACTACTAAGATCTCTTACCTCTTGGATGTCCTCCAGATAGATTAGCTTAAAAAAAAAACTGTTCAGTATCTCACAGCATTTACTGGGGCATTTCAGATAACCTTGGAGCCATCAATGAGCAATTCACCTTTCCTCTGGATATTGAGGTGTGAAAATGGGAAATATGTCCCCAGGAAGGGCAGATGGACCAAGTAAGGCAACTGGACACCTGGGAAAGATCATCTCAAGAGACTCAGGTGTGCTGTTTCCTAACCCAAATAGGGCTACTGAATAAGGTGGTAACAGGTAGACTGTTTTCGGTCCCTGTTGCCTAGGGGTGTCAATTTCCAAAGCTCCTCATTAGCGAAACGTGCACTGTTATTTCTTCCCCAAGGCAATTCAAATCCTTAAGGAGCACAGCTCTTAGAAGAGAACTCCTGGATGACTTATATGTCATTCCCTTGCTACATGTCTCCTCTTACATCCAGGGAATCTCATTCTTGAATTCTTGGGTCTGACCTTAGGGAACTGGTGGGCTTTTCCTTAGACTAATTTCTCAGCTTTCTCTGAGTCAGATTTTCACTAAAGGACTAGAGAACCAGAGTGGTGCATGTCCCCACAGAAACAGAGACTCAAAGATGCAGAAAATGTATCATGGGATCATCTCCAAAAAGTCACAGTAAGAAAATTTTCTCTTTTCTTAAAGCCCCTTCATGAATGACATTAGTACTATTGTAGGAAATAAACCAATTTACTAGTTACTTGGACAGGCTTTTAGAGAATGCCTGAAAGACAGACACCAAAACCAGCACTCTTAAAAGAGATCACAATAAAAGCACTAACCGTAAAGAAAGCGATTGATCAATTGACTGCATTAACATTGGAAAACAGAAATATACAGCAACTCTCCATAATATTAACTTTTCTGTAAGTGTAAAAGTAGTTCAATAAAAAGTTTTACAAAGGAGAACTGACTCTGGGTGGTGAACACAAAATGGGATTTATAGATGATGCAATACAGAATTGTACACCTGAAATCTATGTAACTTGACTAACAATTGTCACCCCGATAAACTTAAAAAAAAAAAAGGAAAAGAAAATCCATCCCAGAGAACTAAAAATAATAGTAACAAAAAAAATAGTTTTACAGGGCCGGCCTGGTGGCTCAGGCTGTTAGAGCTCCATGATCCTAACTCCAAAGGCTGCCGGTTCGATTCTCACATGGGCCAGTGGGCTCTCAACCACAAGGTTGCTGGTTAAACTCCTCGAGTCCCGCAAGGGATGGTGGGCTCCACCTCCTGCAACTAAGATTGAACACGGCACCTTGAGCTGAAATGGCTCCTGGATGTCTCAATTGGTTGGAGTGCATCCCCTCAACCACAAGGTTGCTGGTTCGACTCCCGCAAGGGATGGTGGGCTGTGCCCCCTGCAACTAGAAACGGCAACTGGACCTGGAGCTGAGCTGCTCGACAACTAAGACTGAAAGGACAACTTGAAGCTGAACGGCACCCTCAACAACTAAGACTGAAAGGACAACAACTTGACTTGGAAAAAAGGCCTGGAAGTACACACTGTTCCCCAATAAAGTCCTGTTCCCCTTTCCCAATAAAATCGTTAAAAAAAATAGTTTTACAAAATCAAAACATAAAAATAAAGTTTAAATCAAGATATGGTACACTACACACTCATCAAAATGATCAAAATGAAAAAGACAATATAAAATATTGCCAGGATAGCAGATATGTATATTGGTTGGTTTCCAAACTTTGGAAAAATTGTTTAGTAGGACTGAATAAATATGTATCCTCTGTGACTCATAAATTGCACTTCTAAATATATACCCAACAAAAATATGCACAATTGTGAACCAAAATACACGGACAAGAATGTTTATAGCAGAACTATTTGTAAACTATTTCAGCTATAAACGAAAAAAGTTGAATGAATAAAATGTGCATATTGACACAAGGGAAAACTATGCAGCAATGACAATAAACTCCTGCTAAATGGAACAACATAGATGGATCCTGTAAATATGTTGAGCAAAGACTGGCACAAATATCTAAAAACCATTGAATTTTACACTTCAAAAGGGTGAACTTTATGGTATGCAAATTATACCTCAATAAACTTAAAATGCATGATTCATAGAGTACTTACATTCTAGTAGCAGGAATCAGGGTCATTAGTGATTGAAAGGGAGCATTAAAGGATGATTCTCGGATGCTGATAATTTATTTTCTGATCAGTGTGTGTTGTGGTCAATACAGTTGTGTTCTATGTTGTAAAAATTCATGGATTTTTACATTTTTATACATGTTAAATGTAAACAACAAAATATGTTTTAAGAAGTTCAGAATCCCCATAATTTAACCATCCACAATTTTCATGGGAAGATTCATTATGGACCTTAGGTCAGGACATGGTAGGTCAAGAGACATGAAACGTGTAAGTATATAGATGATTTGTAAACACAGTTCAGAAGTTGTATTTATATGTAAACATCTATTAAACACATATCCCTTAAAACAAACAAGTCTTGTTCTCTGGACTTATCATGGTGATCACTTCTCTAGGATAGGGAATATAATCAATAATGTGGTAATAACTCTGTATAATGTCAAGTGGGTACTGTTGAATAACTATGATGTACACCTAAAACTAATATAATATTGTATGTTAGCTATATTTTAAAAATCTTTTTAAAAAGCACGTCCCTATGCCAAATAATTATTCAATTTTTTAAACCATATATATGGTAAACATATATGCATGTATGTATATATTTAAACTGGCCAGCCATGGGTTATATTGTTTAGTGATTGCCATCGGTTGGGAATAAAAGAAACAACCTCCCTCTCACTGCCAAAACACACACACACAAACAGGAACACAGAAAACACAGTGGTTTCATACATTAGGTGTTTATTTCTCTCAAGTAACAAGTCTTAAAGATATTATAAGTTTTTCTCTTCAGTGTTGAGCTGTCACATATCTTCTAAGGAATGAAGAACGAATAAAGGATTTTCCATGGTCATTGCACAACTAAGGTTTCTCCTACATATGTGTTATTCAGAGGCTTTCCCACATTTACATCCAGGTTTTCTCTTCGTTTAGCACTTGTTTCTATGTCTTGAAGATTGAGTTCACTGAATGCTGTTCTACATGGAGGTCATTAGCTTTATCCATTGTGAGTTCTCTCATGACACCGGAGGTATATGGGTTTACTGAAAGCGCGCCCACAAACATGGCATTTATAGGGTTTTTCTCCTGTATGTACTCTCTTGTGCACCATAAGATTACACCTCACACTGAAGGTTTTCCCACACTGGTTACACTCATAGGGCTTCTCTCCTGTGTGAGTTCTTATGTGTATTGTAAGAGAGACTTGCCTCTGAAAGGCTTTTCCACACTCACTACACTTAAAGGGTTTCGTTTCCCTGGTATGGTTTTTCATATGTCTCCTATGTGATAAGAAACCGCTGAAGACTTTCCCACATTCCTTACATTTATATTGTTTCATTCTTATGTGAACTTTCTTGTGAAAAATGAGGGAAGATTTTACTCTGAAAGCTTTTCCACATTCACTACACATGAAGGGTTTTTCTCCAGTGTGAATCCTCACATGTTCTTTAAGGCAAGAGCGATCCCTAAAGGATTTTCCACAGTCATCACACTTACAGGGTTTCTCTCCAGTATGAATTTTCTTGTGCACAGTAAGATTAGAGCTGATCCTAAAAGTTCTCCCACACTGACCACATTTGTAAGGTTTCTCTCCAGTATGTATCCACATGTGTGTCTTAAGAGATGACTGACTACCTAGTGCTTTTCCACACTGGCTACATTCAAAAGATTTATCTCTAGTGTGGATTCTCTTATGTCTTTTAAGGTATGCAAGAATACTAAATGCTTTCCCACAATCATTGCATGCATAGGGTTTCTCTCCAGTATGTATTGTCGTGTGCATGGTAAGCCTGCATCTCCTAGAGAAGGTTTTGCTACATTGGTTACATTTGTAGGGTTTTTCTCTTAAGTGAACTCCTTTATGTTGTCTGAGAAGTGAGCTATCTCTGAAGGTTTTCCCACAGTCACAGCATTCATAGGGCTTCTCCCCAGTATGAATTCTCTTATGTCGCGTAAGGTAAGAACTTGAGCTGAATGCTTTCCCGCATTGATTACACATAAAAGGTTTTTCCCCAGTGTGGGTTCTCATGTGCAACTTAATGGAAGGCTGGCTTTGAAATAATTTACCACACTGACTACATTCAAAAGATTTCTTTCTAATGTGAGTTTTTTCATGCCGCTTAAGGTATCGGATTGAACTTAAGACTTTCCCACAGTCACTGCATTCATAGGATTTGTCTCCTGTATGTTGTCTCTTGTTCATGGTTAAGTAAGAGCTCCTGATGAAGGCATTTTCATCTTTTTTGTACTCCTGGGACTTTTCCCCAGAAAGAATTGTCTCACATGGCTTAAGAGGTGAGCAATCTCTGAGGGTTTTTCCAGAGTCAAGGCATTGATGGGGTTTCTCTCCAGGAGGAATTCTCTTATTCCGAGGAATTCTCTTATTCTGAGGAATGCTAGATTTCTTGCTCAAGGCTTTAACAATTTCATTCCTTTCAATGAGTTTGCCTTCATGAGTTTGCTCCTATTGATTAAAATATGAGTTATGATCACAAGACTTACCATAGTCATCATATTGAGAATCTCCCCCCACATAAATTCTGACATATCTAACAAGCACTTTATTGGCATTAGAATTTATTTAGTATTTCCTTAGTGAATACACGGTTTCTGACTGCTTGTGTTTATCAACTTTGATTAATCTAAATGCTATACCAGATGACTGCATCTGGATCTCTTCAACAGAGTTTTAACATGTAATTGCTTTAGAGCGAATTATATTTTAAACATTTAATATCTAATCTCCATTATGAAAATATTTATTTTGGAGATTCTCTATAACCATTTTTGGAGATAGGTTATATGTTTCCTTCAAAGTAATGATATTTAGAAAATCTGTTTTGTTTTTTTTGTAAATCTCTTCAATATTGGCATGACCTAATAAAGATGCATGTGGCTACCACAAGATTTATATAATGCTAAATATTTTTAGATTGATTTCAATAAGAGAGATTGGAGAACACTGCTTCACAAGTCTCAGGAGAACCATTTTAACATATTTGATAAAGATCTCTATGCACACAATAAACAACCTCAAACGTAGTATCATTTGAACATTTAATCTAGTTATCTTTTAACCTTCATGAAAAATCTGCTCTTTTTTGGTGAAACAAATCTGATTTCATAGCCTCAAATTACCTTCTAGTTCATGTGCTCCTTTTCTATCATTCTGGGCTTCTAATATGCAAGATAAAAAAATCATTGCACGTATATCTTACCTTATTCTTGCCATTGAGTGTTTCTTTCTCCAAAATATCTTGTTTATGTTGTAATTGTTTGGTTTTCAGGAGAATCATCCCATCTGAACAAATTGGGGAAAAGTAAGTTTTGGAAAAGACATGGTGACATATGTTGACAAAAGCAGGTAAAGCTCAAACCCAATCTTTAACAACTGGGAAACATAAACTCAAATGGTGGGATGATAATGACAAACAAGAGGCCCATGTGGATTTTTCTTCAAATACTGGCACAAACTTAGGAAGCAATATGAAAGAAAATTGCATTCGTGATCAAAGGAATGATACTTACCTGGTTTAATACTTTATGTAATTTACTAAGGAATGGTTCTGTCATGACTGAAAAATATGTTGACAGGCAAAAGGTATTATATATATATATATAGGCAAAATAGGAAGAATTAAACAATGATTCCAAATGTTAATATTAAAGAGCAAGACATAGAGCACAGAGAGTAAGAAATGACGTAAGGGTGACACGGTATCTTCTATTTTGAGATTTAAAGCTCTAGTGTAATTTGATTTAATTGTGTAGTCTCTCTTGGGATTTTTGAAAGCTTTTTTTTTTTTTTTGCCTCCCTCCTCTTCTACCAAACCTTAATGTTTCTGTTTACTATACATTTACTCTGCATACCAGTTTCAATGCTTCTGTTTATTCCAGGACATATGCACACCAGGCTCAATGACCCAGTTTCCTCAAGGAAACCTCCAGGACAGAAAGAGGTTTTTACATCTGCATAAGATCCACTCCTATCCCTGAAATAAATCAGCCTCTGGGAAGCACTTTTTCAATGACTCTGTTTACTCCAGGCCAATACCCCCCCACACACACACACCTTTCCTTTGCTCTGCCTCTTCTTACCTGCTTATGATACCTTTTGCTCCAGCTGAGAGAGGGAGGATGGCCTTCAGACAGGAGTCTGCCATCTTCCCAGAATGCCATAATTTTGAATAAACCTGTTTTTCTATCAAACTCACCTCTTTGAGTTTTGGCTTTTGTGCAGCGAGCAGCCAGACACCTTCAGCACAGTAACAATGATACCGTATTTCCTCCAAAATAAGACCAGTTCTTATATTAATTTTTGCTCCAAAAGACGCATTAGGGCTTATTTTCAGGGGATGTCTTATTTTTTCATACACAACAATCTACATTTGTTTACTCATGTACAAAAATCTACATTTATTTAAATAGTCATGTCATCATCTTCTGGAACATCATAATAACTCTCCAAATCCCGAATTCTGGCTTGAATTTCTTGCAACTCCATTTCCTGTAGAACCACTGGCCCCAATCTCTCATGTCCAGCAACAGAGCTCTCCTTAAATGAGTACTTCTTGTCCATGTGGCCTGCTCGTAGTGCGTTGGCAACACAGCTGTCAGTGCTTTTATCCCATGAATTCTTCACCCAAGTCATGACCTCTTGCAGGCTAGCCTTCACAAAGTTTCCATGCTGATTTCTCTCCATCCTATTTTCAATGTAGTCATTGACTTCCATGAGCAAATCGTCCTTGAATGGCTTGTTTATTGCCATATCAAGAGTCTAGAGATAGGCAGTCATTCCTGCGGGAATCATTATTTGATCTATTCTTCTCTCTGCAAGGAAGTTCTCCATGTCTTTAGCGTGATGAGTGCTGGCTGAATCCCAGACTAGCAGACCTCTTTGGCCACCTTGCAAAACAAGTGGCAGCATTAAATTGACCTACTTCCTTATAACTGCTTGTGTGCATCAGACTTTTTCAGTTTCAAGAACATAAATGCCTGAAACACGTTCAACCTTATCTTTCTGGCCCTTAGTGATGATTAGAGGTGGGGCTTTCTTTCCATCTAGACGAATTGCCAAAATACAGGTAACACATGCACTTTTGTAACCAGTGGAGGGAATGTAGATTGACGAGGCAGCCCTCTGATTAATTGTCGTTTGAGATCCTTGGCCCATAAACACTGCAGTTTCATCCATAGGAATCATGTTGGAGAGTTGGTATTTAGAAAAGTCGATGCCATCCACAAAGGACTTGAATGCAAGTGCATGTTTAATAACTTCAGTATCTTCCAGCTTAAACAGTCTTGTCAATCTTCTTAGAGACAGTCTTATCAGTGAAGGAAGCCATCTAGCGGTGTTGTGATGCTTTGAACTCTTCTGGGGATATTTCTAACTGTGGTGCCATTGCAAGGGCAAATGCTTGAATATCAGCCCTGCGCACAACCAAAGCCTTTGCTCTCCTGTCAGCAATCCATTCACAGATGATGTCTTCTGGCTCAGAAAATAATGGTTGCTGAACTGATCCACACTTGTGCTTCTTAGTATTTCCCTTGTCCACCTGTTGACTGAGGTTATCGTACTCTGCTTGCCATTTTCGGACCATTCAGAGGTCCAACTTCTTCTCTTTGCAGAAAACTAAGATTATTACCCCAGGGGTCCTCCACAATTCCTTTCTCATACTCAACAGAATAGCTCTTTTTGTACCCATCTTGTCTGGGGGTCAAAATATTATTCCCTTTAAATCTACCATTAAATCAAGTATTAATTGAAGACTTAAGAGACAGGAGTGGCACAAAAATGATGACAGTTAAGAATGACGGTCCACACAAAAGCAACAAACAATTGCAGGCACCAAGATTCAGAAAATGTTTACTTCACACAAGTGCATTAAGTATGTCCATTACAACACACAACATATTGAATTATGAAGATTCATATTAGACACAACCACGTCTGTTTGTTATCAAGTGTGCACGTTATTCGTGTGTTGTGTGTGTCTGTACTCCGACTGGTCATTCGGCAAAATATTGGTCATCCGTTTACATAGGCGTTTACCTCTCCAAAGGTGCCCACTTGGGTATTTACAAATACTTAATTATGATTTATGTTGTCATTTATTTTAAGTATTAGTACCAATATTATTTATTTATATTTAATTATATATTAATATTATTTTATAATTCAATACGTCCGTCATGTGTTGCACCAGACGTGCCAAATGCATCCATCTGGCTGACGATCTTCACTGGAGCTTATTCTGGGGGTAGGCCTTATATTACGAGCATCCTGAAAAAAATCATGCTCGGGCTTATTTTCTGGTTAGGTCCTATTTTCGAGGAAATACGGTAGGTAAAAAGTGAAAGATTGGGTAAAGTTGAAACTACATGAGGAAGTTCACACCAAATGGTCTCTGCTTTCTCCTTAAATTAAAAGGGTGATTTTTAAAGTTTCCTGATTGACATTTTGTGGTGTACCTCCTCCTCATCCCCACCAGATCTGGTAGGTGAAACACTCATATATGCTTGGCACTCACCTGTACAGGTATCTTGGTGAATTCTCTCTATTGTCTCCATTTCATCTTCCTGCTCCATCTTAGTGATCAAAGTGGGTTTGCTGAATTGATGCCCTATAGTGAGAAACAATACATGTATGCAGCGTACAACAAAAACTACCATCAAACTGCCGCAACAACTTGGCCTTTGAGGTTCTGAAGATAGGCAAGTGTGACTTTAGGAGCAGCAAAATGATCACGACAAATTTCTAACCCTAACCGACAAAGCAAAAGTAAAGCACTTGAGGGATCACCTTCCAGAATGATAGAATGGGAACCCTAGTTAACTCCCACCAAAATAACAAATGATAAGCAAAACAACTAGAATCCATTATTTTAGAACTCTGCAGATTAACCCAAGCCACAGAACAAATGGAAAATTTTCTATCCAAGAGAAATTATTGAACCTTGGTAAGAGAACAGAATCTGTGACATTTTAACTTGAGATGATTCCCATCCCTCCTCCCTCCTCAGCTCGGTCCTAGTGAGGCAGCCAAAAACCAGTAGCCTTTGGGAGCGCCACTTGAAAAAAAAAAAATCCCCAGAACAGTCAATAAGTTTTCTAAACTTGCAGCTTCCTAGAAAATCTCTCTTCTCAGGGTATGGCTATTTGATTTTACTCAGAAAAAAAGTTCTTACCCCCAAGGCATTACGAAAACAACAGCAACCTGCTAGTAAGATGCTTATGACTGTGACTTCACTTTGGGAAAACAAAAGACGGGCTGGCAATTTGAAAGGAAATCCAGAAAAACTAGACAAGATAGGGATTTTGAAAAGCTCCAGCAAGTTCCTGGGGATCTAAAAGTCTGTGAGCATGAGTGAGGTTGTGCACATGCCCAGGAAAGATGGAGAAAATGATAAATCCTAACTCACTCATGATCAGTGAGCTTTTAAGACCCTACCCAAGCAGGAAGTGAAAGCTAAGACCAGCTTATAACTTGCCTGGAGCTGAAAGGTGTGACTTCTCACATACCTGTAGATCCCCTTGGCAAAGGGAGGAAAGGATACAGGCAAAGCATTTAAGAAAATCTTTTAACCCATGATTGGCAGACTAGTAAATTATAATGACCGATATGTATTGCTAATAAGCCAGCTTTAAAAATAAAAGTAAATACTTAAAATAAGAAGCTAGCCGAAAACTGTGGCTGCATACTGCAGGGAATACAGAATTCATCTAGAAGTCACAAACAAATAAGCACCAACAAGAAAACAACAACAAAAGCCAGCAACAACAACAAACCTTGATGGCAGAGGGATCTAACACTAGTGTTGGTAAATTAACTAAAACATCCAGTTTGCAAAACACAAATGAGACATGCCAATAAACAGGAAAGTATACAACATATGATGGGGAGAAGTAGCCAATGTCCCTTAAGGGGCCCAGATTTTGGATTTAGTCAATGAAGATTTAAAATCACCTATTATACACATACTTAATAGACAAAGATGGAAAACTGTTCCCTTAAGATTAGGAACAAGAATATCCACTCTGGCCGCTTCTATTCAACATTACAGTGGGGGCTCTAGCCACAGCAATTAGGCAAGGAAAAAATAATCTCGCTTCACAGATGTCACAAGCTTATTAATAGAAAATCTGAAGCAATCCACACAAAAAAACTATTAGAACGAATAAACAATTTCAACAAAGGTGCACAGTACAAGATCATACACAAAATATCAATTGTATTTCTACACACTAGCAATGAACATAGCAAAATAAAATCCAGAAAACAATTTCATTGACAATAGCATCAAAAAAAAAAAAAGAATGAATTTAACAAGTGATTTGTAAGACACAGACGTTGAGAACTACAAAACATTGTTGACAGAATTTAAAGACCTCGATAAATGGAAGGACATCCAATAAACGACAACACTATCCAGATCGATCTGCAGATACACTGCGACCTTTTATCAAAGTTCCACTTGGATTCTTTGCAGCAATTGACAAGCTGACCCTAAAATTCATGTGAAAATGCAAAGGATCCAGAATAGTCAAAACAATCTCGAAAAAAGAGAAACAAAATTGGAGAACTCACACCTTCCAATTTCAAAACTTACTCCAAAGCTACACTAATCAACAGCATGGTACTGGCATGAGGATAAACATATAAACCATTGGAATAGAATTGAGAGTCCAGAAAAAAATAGCTAAGTTGGACTTTATCAAAATTAAAAACTTTTTGCTGCAAATAACAATATCAAGAAAGTGAAAATGCAACACAGAATGAGAGAAAACATTTGCAATCATATATCTGACAAGAGATTTGTACCCCAAATACGGAAAGAACATTCACAACTCAGTTAAAAAAAAAAAATCCAATTTTTAAATGGACCAAAGATTTAAATGGACATTTTCTCCAAAGATATACACATTATACACATGGCCAAGAAACACATGAAATGATGCTCAACATCATTAGTCATGAGGAAAATTCAAATCAAAACCACAAGGAGCCGGCATTTTGCAACCACTAAGCTATAATCAGAGACAGATGTTGGTAACAGTAAGTGTTGGTAACAATGTGTAGAATTTGGAACCTTCATACACTGCTGGTGGGAATGTAAACCGACACAGCCAGTTGGGAAAACAGTTTGGCAGTTCCTCAAAATGTTAAGCATAGTTACCAAATGACTCAACAATTCCACCTCAAGGCATATATCCGATATAAGGGAAAATGTATGTCCATGCATGTCATACCCTCAAAAAACATTGTGCATGACTATGTGTAGCAACATTATTCATAATAGGAAAAGTGTCAACAATCCAAATGTCCATCAGCTGATGAATGGATAAACAAAATGAGGTATGTCTACACAAGGGAATGTTATTCAGCAATAAATAGGAAATTAAGTATTGATAAATGCTATAACATGGATTAACCTTGAAAACATTAACCTTGAAAGAAGCTACTCCCAAAAAGCCACAGTGGTATGATTCCTTTAAAACGAAATGTTCAGAACAAGCAAATCTATAGAAACAAAGTAGATTAGTTGTTGCCAGTGGCTGCAGGCAGGGAGGAATGGAATGTCCTGTAGGCTGGGCAATGAAAATGTTCTGGACTTAGTGGTGATGGTTGCACAACTCTGAATACACTAAAAAAAAATTATTTTGTACACATTAAGTGGGTAAAATATGGTATGGGAATTATATCTAAATTCAGCTAATTTTCTTAAAAGTAAAAATCTGCAAAAACCTACGAGAAATCGACAGTCTATACCACACAGTGATTGGGGCTTACTCATCCCAGACATCCATGCCCAAGCTCAATAGATAAATGAAGGGATTGTCACAGCCTTACCCAGTGAAGCCAAGTTTCTATAGTTCTCCAGCATCACATCTCGGTACAGTTTCCTCTGAGATGAAGTCAACAACACCCACTCCTCCTGGGTGAAGTCCATGCTCACATCCTCAAAGGTTATTGAGTTCTGAAATATTAATGCGTTTTGTCTCAACCATTCCCCCCACCCCCATGTTTTGGGGAAGATGATCATGGGTGACAGCACTGGCAACAGAAGACATGTTTCATAGCAATGTCAAAATTCTGAGGACTCTCCTCGTTTACTCCAGGACCCATTTCTCAGAATCTGCCCTTCTCTATTCATGCTCACTCCTTCAGTGATTTCATCCAGTCTCAAGAATTTAAGGCATCTCTAACCCATGTTGAAATGTATCTTCACTCAGCCTGAGAGCTTGTACTCTCTTTTATCTGCAGAGCTTACCACAGACCTGAACACACTGGAAGCATGAGAGAAATACTTACAAAAGGAATAAATTATTTCCCACAGAGCGACCACACATTTTTTGAGGCTAAGACAATCTTAGCTCCTTCTTTTACTTTCCCTAACAGCACTCAGCAGGAGGGATGCCTAAAAAAATTAGTAAGTGGTAGGGTAGTGGGAGAATTTTTTTGGAAGCCCCTGAACCACCATTGGAAGTCTCAAGATGCAGGTTGGGTTGCGAGGCTCGAGTATTGGAAGGAGATGCATTCCAATAGAAATATATTTTAGAAGGAAGAAAACAATTCTTGACTCACCTGTAACCCAGAGTGGAAGTGTCCCATCTCTGTGGTCCTCTCATGGGCAGAGGCAGGGTCTAGAATAAGCAGAGATAGACAAGAGGGTGACATGAGAGTCTGGGCACATCCAGAATCACATTCACAAGCCGAGAAATTGTGCCACATCAATTGAGTCACACACACACAAACACAAAGCATATTATCGAGAGCAACCAACCCCACCCAGAGCCAGAAAATAGGGTACCCATGAGGAGTGGATGTAAAGTCTCATTTTTCTTAGGCAAGGAAATTAAAATTGAGAAAGGTGGAGTTTTTATCTTTCCCAAGTTTATGAAACAAATGGATGGGACAGTTTTCACATCTCCTAAATTTCCTTTCCTCTCCCCACCATGCACATACCCCCTTCCCTTAAAAAATCCCAAAGGGTATTGAAACAGTCATGAGCAAACTCGGGTTCCCAAGATTCACAGAGCTCTACACCCCCTCTCCTTTCCTTTTAGCCCCTCCTTCCCAGTCCTCCTCTGTGGCTGCTCAGCTCCCTCAATTTGTGGCCACTCTAAGGTAGAGGGACCACTCAATTCTGGCGAAATTTATCCACCCTAGGAACTTACCAAACATAGTGGGCAGATGTGTGGCTGCCATTCTGCAAGTCTGTGAGTAAATGTACCCAGACAGCAATCAGGAGAGCCAGGATGATCCTCCTTTTCTCGCTTCTATGGGAGGGCTCTGAAATGAAACATGAACAAGAAAAGTTACAAGATTTCTGTTTCTTCTTTACACTGAGGACAATTCGATCCTAGTACATCCAGTATACAATTCGAGTTGTTTTGGTCCTGGATTTTGTTTTGCATGTTATGTACAAGCTCAAAGCAAGGTGGCAGGTGTTCTTTTTCTTTTTCTTTTTGTTTTAGTTTCAGGTGTACAAAGCAACATAGTAGACATTTAAACCTCTCATAAAGAGATAACCCACCCCCCAAGCCCTCTGACATCTTATATAGCTGTTACAGTACTATCTATCTTCCCTATGTTGTGCTCCACATCCTGTGACTACATACACCTATATATTTAGTTATAGTTTACATTCAATATTATTCTACTTCACCTTCAGGTGTACAGTGCATTGGTCAGGCATCTACACAGTCTATGATGTGATCCCCCTGATAAGTCCAGTGCCCATCTGGCACCTTACATGATTTTTACAACATTGTTGATTATATTCCCCATACTGTATTAGCTATCAATTTGTATTTCTTAATGCCTTCACCTTTTTGTTAGGTCACCTTTTTGTTAGACCTTCCCATCTCTAATGTGTATCCACCACCTTATCAAACCACATAATCCACTGCTTATAAAAAAAAATCTCATCTCCACTGAGGCACTTCACTGGCTTCTCATCTGCACTGGCACCCACAGAGACCTGACCCTTTAGTCCTTGGCACCTGACTCTCATTCCTCATGTGGACTCCCAGTCTGCCTTGATTCAAGATGATTGTATGCTTTTGGGCATAAACTAGCACACACCTAAGGCTTCTTCATCTCAGCCATACACCTTGAAATTCTCTATTGACACTCTTTTCCTCTTCAGGACCAAAAGTCAGACATCCCAGTGTCTGAACACAGTAGCTATGCTTCCAACCTTGTTCACTTTTTAGACTGTATCGATTGTGTCTGCTCTCCTACTTCATAGAAACTTCCAAGCTATTGACCCTTTCACTAGTTAGAATCCTCATTTCCTTAGCACTACCTATGAAATGCCATGGCCCATCACTTCAATAATACACTTTCCAAAACTTTAAATTCTTCTCACTCTGTCCTATTATAACATCTGCCCTGGATCATTCCAACCCTCTGTCTATCCTGCCTGGGTAATTTCTAACCAATCCGTTATACGGGAAGCACTAACAATTCAAGGCCACCCACTCTACATGGGCCCTCAACACTTAAGAAAAAGACCAACAAGCCATTTTATCTCCTAGTGATCCAAAGATCTTTTCACAATTTCTCTAGGATTTCCAACCTCACATGGTCTCAACTTTCCCTCTTCAATCACAAATGATCTCATGAGGTAGATAAAAAGCAGGACTGGCTGCGGAAGAAGAAATCTCAGCCCTTATTGAAATTTGTCCTTGAAACTTACCACCAGACCCCAAAGCAGGATGGATCGTTACTAATGTAGGAGCTGCTAAAACCAGCTGCGACCAGCCAGAACCAACAGACACTGATTTCACTTAGCAGAGACCTAAGACTCTTATTCGCTGTGTTACAATGTGTTAACATGCTAAAAGACACAACCCCCGCGCCCACCCCCACTGTCGGAAAAGACCATAGACGGACACAAAACGGCCAATGGAGCCCTTCCGAGAAAACGCTGCCTTCTCCAAGAAAACCCCTGAATAGTCCTTGTACAAATTTGAATTTACAGCCCTTACACATAGGCTCACACCCAGGCAGGAGCGGTGCTGCTCTGTCTCTAGAGGGGCCTGCTCCTTCCTTTTCCTTTCTTTGAATAAATGCATCCTTTCCTTTCCTTTTGGCTCACGCTGGAATTCCTTGCTGCCAAGAACCCACTCACCGGTGGAGCGCGCTTCTCTGGGCATCTCCAGTGGAGGCGTCACGTCGCCTCCTGCACCACGTACGGCCCACTTCACGGAGAAACGGTAACAAGGCGGTCTCCTCTTTCTGCCGCTTCAAAAGTAGTCCCACCACACCATGGTTTCTTTTTGCTTTCACTTTGCAAACAAGGAGATGTCTGCCTCCTTATCTAAAGCCAGCGTCGCCTAATTTGCAAATCCAGATTTCCCCATTCTTTGCACTACTCACATCTGGGGCTGACTGCTTTGTTATAGGGGGTGCCATTCTGTGCCTTGTTAGGTACCCACTAAATATCAGTAGTACCCCTTCTAGTTGTAAAATAAATGTCTCTGGGCATTGCCAAATGTCCCCTAGGGGGCAAAATTGCCCCCATTAAGGTTCTGGGTGGTGAACACAATGTGATACACAGATGATGTATTATAGAATTGTACATTTAAAACCTATGTAACTTTACTAACCATTGTCACCCCGATAAAAAAAAATCACTGGTCGAATCTCTTCTTATCTTCTCAGAAAGCTGCTTTTTCAATGATTCCTTGGTTCTTTCCCATCAGCACCAATTTCTACTCCCCTGTACTCATACCTCTAACATCAAAACAATCAAATATGTTTCTGTTTTGAAACAAATTCTCATCTTGAAACAAATGCATGCCTTAGGGCCCCACTTCGCTCTCCAGTTACTGCTCAATCTCTCTTCCTCTTTATCATCAAACTTTATGAAAGTAATCTACCCTCACACTCGCCCCATTTCCTCACCTCCCTGAATACACAGCAATCTGGTTCGTGTCCCACACTTCACTGACACTACATTGCCAAGGATTTAAGAGAATAAGAATTAGCCCAGTGAATATATTTCTGTCTTTGACTTAGTTGGTCCTCAGAAAAATTCTATCGCTACGCTTTTCTATAAATTGTTTTCTTTTCCTGGGCTTTTGTCACTACAATCTCCTGGTCATCTTACTTCTTTGGCCACCTTCCCTTGGCAAGAAGAGCTTGCCAAGGGCCACTTTCTTTGGTCCTTGGCAAGCTCTTCTCTCACTGTTGACTGCCCTCCTTCCTCAAGGCTCAGTCCTGGCCCCGAGTTTTCACCTTATTCTATGCATTTTATATCTATCCATTCCCTGAACTTAATTTCCACTACTCATAACACCCAAATCTCCAGTTTGAGATCTCAGATTTAAGCTTGGAACTCATATATCCAGCTGTCTTTCAACTATGGCTTTCTAAAATTTTCATAGGCACTTCTGAGGAAACTTATGAAAGACTGAACTTGGCTTCTCTTCCAAAAAAAAACCTTTTATTTCAAACTCTGGCCCTCTGAGTGAGGAGTATTAGTGCCCAGGGTATTCAGACAGGCAGAAGGGATGATAGGTAACACCCTTCGCCCCACCCCACAGCTGTAATAAATTGACCCTGAAGCTCAATCTACTTGACAAGCCCTCCTCCCTTCCTATGGGCTGGGATCAATCAAAACTGAACAGAATCCTGGACTCCTCTCCCTCAGCCCACAGACACAGATATTGAAATTTTAAAATATAGGCACACTCTCTCCCCCATCCCCCAAAAGGCAGCAGCAATCACCTGAAACAAAACCATTCCCTGATAGGTTCCTCCATCTATCTGAGCACCTCTCATAATTGCAGAAGTCAAACGTGACTTGCATGACTTGTATTCATCTTTTGTTATCGGTATATATTGAGTATTACAATTTTAATAGTTTTTTTTCCTTTCTTAAAATGCATATACATTTTTTGGCACCCTCTGTATTTTGTTTGCCATTGCATGTGTGGGACTGAGCAAACAACAGAAAGCAATTAGAAGTCAAACTAATCCAAGCCACACCCTTCTCTCTCCCTCAACATTCAAATCCAGTCAACCTTTCAATGATGCTTTCGCCAGAGAAAATCTCCAGCTACTGCACACTCCCCCATCCCCTGCCACACACGGATATTTCTTCCTCATTGTCATTTCCTGTATCACCTTCACTGTGAGTCCTACATCCAATATAAAGCCAGTCTCCTCTTATTTTATAGCCTAAGAGATCTATTTTTCCTATGTAGCCCTGGTCATGATTTGAAATTTTGTTTTTCTTCCTCTAGGTTGCAAAGTCCAAAAGTATAAGAGAGTGGTCTTTTCTTATGAAAGCCCTATAGCCAGGCACCTGCAGTGCTAGCCCCTATGGTAAGTGTCCAATCTTCTGGGTGAAGAAATTAAACGAGTCACTAAAGTATCAATCCCACCTTCCATCTGCCCTCCAAATCATCCCTTTGTTCTACGTTGCAACCCTCAAGAATCTAGATTACCATCACTCATTCCTAAATCCTTAAATCTTTTCTCCATTTGGTCAAGCTTGTCCTTCTTGCCCTCCGCCTTCACCATGTGGCTGAGTTCTGCTACACAGAGATCTAATCATGTGACACCCCTGCTCACAATGACTTACCGCCAGCCTTAGAATTCAGCCCTTAATTTGCTTTCAAGGTTCCAAGTCATCTGGCCAGTACTCTTGCAGTCCAATTCACCTTCATTCTCTCCTGCTTCTTTTTCAGCCAAGTCCTGTCTGGCTCAACTCCCCCATACACTCCCATTCCACTAGATGGGAGTGTACTTTTCACTAGATCAGGGATTTTGCATGTGCAGAGCCCTCCAGCTAAAATACTCTCCACCCATTCTCCATTCCGGGCCCCACCACAGCCCAGCCCCGGGCCTGGCTGTATCCTGGTACTTAGTTTGTAAGATTGTAGCTTTAATACCTTTTCTTTCCCAGCTGCTTTATGAATCTATAGGTCAATCCTCTGACATGCTCTCATTTTAAATAATTCAAAATCAGCTACATTTACAACTAGGCTTAATGGCTGGACTACAAACTGCGGGGGACCTGACCCTTATATACCAGGGTGCCAAAAAAATGTATACAAGTGGACACTTTGGTCAACCTTGGTTGCTCAGGCAGTAGTTCGTGGTAATCAGAAGTGTCTAGACACTGATGGTAACTACTTTGAACACCTCTCTGAGCACCTCTCATAATTGCAGAAGTCAAACGTGACTTGTATTCATCTTTTGTTATTGGTATATATTGAGTATTACAATTTTAATAGTTTTTTTCCTTTCTTAAAATGTGTATACATTTTTTGGCAGCCTCTGTATTTTGTTTGCCATTGCATGTGTGGGACTGAGCAAACAATAACAAGCTCAGGGTGGGCATGTAATAATTACCTGTGGACTACTGACAGGCCACAAAAACTTAGCCCAAGAATTTTTTTAGTATGAACACACTAAATGACAAGAATAACTAAAACATATGTAACAATAAAATATAAAAGCAACGAAGCTTATTCGGGAGTTTTTAAAATAAGGTGAATTCTATTTAGGTAAATGAGGCTTCAAGTTCTGTAAAAGAATACTCTTTTGTAACTAAATTTCTTACATTTAAACCCAAAGTTGATACATACTTTGCTTCCATTGTGTTTTATCTGGTTTGGGAGGAAGTAAATATTTATTTCATTAACACACACTAGGTCAAAACTCATTTAATGGAGTCAATTCAACTCTAATTTTGGGTAACATCTTAATGAAGTTTACATCACTTTTAAAAGAATCTCGATGTTTAAGCATCAGGGGTTGTAATTTTAACTGACTTTGCTTGAAAAGGATAAAGCTAATTTTGATAGTAAAACTCATGATTAGAAGGTGATACATTGCCCATCCTGATACACCAGGAGCAAACCTTGCCCAACACAAATAACTGAACATTTTCATTTCACAAAATGCCCCAACCTTAAAGCCCAACCTGGTGCTCACAGTCAAGAGCAAATGTCCTGCAGGTGAAAAATTCCCTTACAAATGGGAAACCTGCCACATACATGTTCTAGTCCTTACTCACCAAACTACACAGAAGCTCACAGTGCGGTGAGGTAAGGGCTGGGGCCAGGCTGATGTTGACACACTTCTCAGCTACCGTGCGCTTTCTGCCTGGAGAAATGCACAGGGTCACTGACTTTTATCTGGTGATGCATTGGGAAGGACTAAAGGATTGAAAGAAGCACTCTCTTCTCTGTGATTAGGTTTACACAGGGGGATGATTCTGGGCTCAGTCCCTATTGCATTCAGAAGATTGACCTTGGGATGCCCTCTGCAGTCTTCACTGGTGCACAGGGGCCAGGTCATTCCCCTCACCCAGTGTGTGCTAGGTCCCATCAGCAATTATAGAGATCATTAAGACCGGTGGCCACTCTCAGAGTATGGTTTCATGAGTTTCTCCCTGTTTATGCTGAAATACAGTTAGATAATACTATGAGATTGGGCTTCAAGTACAGGAGAGAGAGAGAAAGAGAGAGAGAGAAAGAGAGAGAGAGAGAGAGAGAGAGAGAGAGAGAGAAGAAAAGGAAGACAGATTGATTTTCTTTTTCTAGAGCAGGAAGATGGTCACGTGGGGCAGACTGCTGCAGGGAGTTTCCTGTGGGCCTTAGTCTTCAGGGTTTCCACTAATCCTATTTCACATATCTGCATGAGTAGCCTTTTCTCCTCCATTTCCGTTTAACTACTTCTGGTTAATATGTATCCCTGATTTTAAAAAGAAAGAAAGCCTGCTATTTCCCCCAAATATTCCATTTCGTAATATTTTTAATCTTAAACCGATCAAGTGGCTTCAGCTGACCCGAATCCATAGCCCCATTCGAAGCCCCAAATTGTCACCTTCTTGAGAAAGACAAACAAAAACAGCTGGAAGGAGGGAGGGGGCAGATTGGGAGTGGGGGGGGCACCAAAAAAAAAAAAGATTTACACAGGGAACTTTATACAGGATTGTCAATAAACCAAACATGCCCTGTTAACCCCTGGTCTACTTATTTGATTATTTCCTAAATATCCAGAAAGATACAGGTGTTCAAAAATTTCAGTAGAGTGGTTCATGGCCTAGGAAAGTCTAAACATTGCATCTTTTTTCAGGGTAATGATCATTCATTCATTGAATGAATATTTATTGAGTACCTACTGCATACCAGGCACTATTCTAAGTACCAGAAATGTAAACGAAACAACAAACGTACATATAGAGAAATCAAATAACAAAGAAAGATTGAGCAGTTGTCAAATGCTGGGAAAAAACGTATATGGTAATGGGATAAGGAATGGTTGGTGATAGTTGAACACAGTCATGCTTTGAGAAGCTAATGTTCCAGCTGAGATCTTGAAAAGGCTGATCAGATTTTGTGCTTGACCTGACTTAGGCTGGATCGACTAGGACAGCAAGGCCCTGCCTTTTATGTGAATTCCCAACACCGTAACCTGTTGGCTCAGGTCAGATCCCAGCCCCTCTTCCATGTGCCTGAGAACAAAGATTTCTCTTTTTTCTTTTTAGTTAAAGTTTATTGGGGTGACAATTATTAGTAAGTTTACATAGGTTTCAGGTGTACAACTCTATAATACATCATCTGTATATTACACTGTGTGTTCACCACCCAGAGTCAGTTCTCCTTCCATCACCATACATTTGATCCCCTTTACCCTTATCTACCATCTCCCCCTCCCTGCTTTCCCTCTGGTAACCGCTGAACTATTATTTGTGTCTATGAGTTTTTGTTTCTTCATTTATTTTTCTTGTTCTTTTGTTGTTTTCAGTTTTATATACCACATATCAGTGAAATCATATGGTTCTCAACTTCTTCTGTCTGACCTGTTTTGCTTAGCATAATAATCCCAAGATCTATCCATATTGTCACAAATGGCAGTATTTCATCTTTTCTTATGGCAGAGTATTCCATTGTGTATATATACCACAATGTCTTTATCCATTCATTTATGGAGGACACTTTTGTTGTTTCCATGTCTTGCCCACTGTAAATAAAGCTGCAATGAACATTGGAGCACATATATCTTTACAGATAAATGTTTTCATATTTCTTGGGTAGATACCCAGGAGAGGGATTGCTGGGTCATATGGTTATTCTATTCTTAATTTTTGAGAAACCTCCACACTGCCTTCCATAGTGGCTGCACCAATCTGCATTCCCACCAATCGTGTATGAGGGATTTTTTTCTCCACAGCCTCTCCAACACTTGTTACTATTTGTCTTGTTGATGACAAACAAACATTTCTGGCCTTATCTTTCCTGTTAGCGCAATATTTAACACAGTTTGTTAAGTTTCAAGACACACACCCACCAACGTAGCAGTTTTTAGCACGACCTTCCGCTTTCCCCAGCTACTTGCCTCTGAATGTTTAAGCTTTGTTCACCCACTTTTCCCCTGTTCTGGCCTATGCTTTGTGCAGCGTGCTGTTGCAATAGCCCCCCTTAAAACAGTCTTTCTTTACTAATGTTTAAAGGGGCTTTCTTTTTTAATTTGACAACCTGAATTACAAAAGCCAACTATGGGAAGGTCTGGGAGAAGCTTCAAGAGAAAAATGTCAAAAATGCTGGTACAAAGGCCTGAAGGCATGAATAAGCTTGGGGAGTTTGAAGAATAGAGAATCCCTCTAGGTGATGAGCTGAAGTCTATTCTGCAGAGCCGATCCCGCAATCTCTTCCCAACTCTGCCTTCAGTGACTGCCAATTCGTAGCTTGAAATTGAATGTGGTGGGAGAATTTACAATGTAAATCAGTCAGTGCTACAAATCAGACCTATTACTGACTTCTCAGCAAACCATTGCCTCTAATCATTGGTTTCTTCATCTCCATCATGGGTATAATAATAGCACCTAACTCATAGGTTGGAACAATTTCTTGATTCACACTAGTACCGTGTTTCCCTGAAAATAGGACCTAGCTGGACAGTCAGCTCCAATGTGTCTTTTAGAGCAAATATTAATGTAACACCCGGTATTATATTATATTATATTATATTATACTATACTATATTGTATTATATTATCAAGGCCCAGTCTTATATTATAGTAAAATAAGAGTGGGTCTTATATTAATTTTTGCTCCAAATACGTGTTAGAGCTGATTGTCCGGCTAGGTCTTATTTTCAGGGAAACACGATACTATTTAATCAACTCTCATTTGGGTCTGACACTGTTAAGCCATGATGTGCAAAAACTAAGTTCTTGTTCTCTTGGAGTTGTAGTTTGGAGGGTGAAGTGGGCTCTCATGAAATAACTGCCAAAGTCCTGGATCTCAGTGTAATTGTAGGTGAGTGCCCCTTATGAGAGAGCCCCAAACCAAGAACGCTTACCTAGAGTGTGTGTCAGAGGAGGCTGCCTTAGCAGGTTTCCTGAAGCAAAAATCTAGAAGCTGTAGAGATGTAGTCATTGCCAAAATAGGATGCAGAGAGTTTTTTGAAGGCCACAGTTCAAACCTTGAACAACACAGGTTTGAACTGTGCGGGTCCACTTACACCAGATTTTTAAAAATAAATACGGATAGTCCTGTAAATGTATTTCCCTTACGATTTTCTTAATAACATTTTCTTTTCTCCAGCTTACTTTATTATAAGAATACAGTATGTAACACATGTAACATACAAAGTATGTGTTAATCGCCTGTTTATGTTATCACTAAGGCTTCCGGTCCACAGTAGGCTATGAATACTGCGTTTCCCCGAAAATAAGACCTGGTCTTATGTTAAGGTTTGCTCCAAAAGACGCATTAGGGCTTATGTTCAGGGGATGTCATCCTGAAAAAACATGTTAGGGCTTATTTTCCGGTTAGGTCTTATTTTCGGGGAAACATGGTAGTGAAGTTTTGGGGGGAAGTTATATGCAGATTTTCAACTGTGCAGGGTGTCAGAGCTCCTAACCCCTTTGTTCAAGGTCAACTGTATTCTCACCAGTGCGCGCGCGCACACACACACACATATATACACACAGACCATTTTGCTCAGGATTGGGCTGAGTTAAAAATGTGAACCAATTGAGAGTCCCTTTCAAGTGGAGGAGAGGGTTGGCCACAGCCATGGAGACAGTCAGGAATGACTGATGTTTGGGAAGCTGCCTCCTGGAAAAGTGAGTGGTACTCAGTGAAAGGCACTGTTTACTGTTGGGCCTTTCGATCAGTCCTGGACTGTGAACCTTAACCTGGGATCAGAAAGGACAGGAGCAAGGAAATGGCACACCGCTAATTAGCAAGCCAGTAGTTTC
The DNA here is from genome assembly GCF_964194185.1 of Rhinolophus hipposideros. Lineage (NCBI taxonomy): Eukaryota > Metazoa > Chordata > Mammalia > Chiroptera > Rhinolophidae > Rhinolophus > Rhinolophus hipposideros. Next base: position 55,030,764 of record NC_138062.1, on the reverse strand, counting down.
CTTCTGCTGCAGGACTGGAATGAAGAGAGATGATTTGGCTAATAAAGAGCTTTGGAGATAAGGCCCCTAGGGCCAGAAAGAACTGTAAAAAGACCACCTGTTCCCTATGAACATGATCACACCTGCCAGACCAGAGAAAATGTATCTTGTCTCTCTAGAGAATGTGAGGGGATTAGAAAGCACAATCGGTAACCACAAGATTGCCATGGGGATACGAAAGTCAGTTTGGAGAATATAATTGATAATGTTGTAAAGATTTTGTAGGGTATCCAATGAACACTTGTCTTATTAGGGAGACGGCTTCAGGGATGATGTAGATGCCTGATCACTGCACTGTACACCTGAAACTGAAGCTGAACAATAGCGAATGTCACCTATAATTTTACACATATATATAGTTACAAAAAGTGGAGTACAGCATTAGGAATAGAGACAGTGGAAATGTAACGGTTGTATGCGATGTCAAAGGGGTAGTAGATTAAGTGGGGGGGTTATCACTTTGTGAGGGATATAAATGATAAATGCCTATTACATTGTTTTGTACACCTGTGTGGGGACAGAGTCCCAGAGAGCAGTTCCAGGCTCTCGGCCTCACGTGGAAAAGTGCTGGCTCAGGTAGTAGATAGCCATCAGCTGTGGCTAGTTGGCTGTCAGCTGTAACCAGTTAGCCAATTAGCCACTGATATAAATGCCGCTGCTGTGTTGGTTGGTGAGCTGGTTGGTTGTCAGGCAGAGAAGCGGACAGCAGGTTGCAGGTCATGTGGATCCAGCCTCCAGTGAGACTATAGTGGTATGACTCCCCTACCTGTGGCTCTGTGGGTGTTCCTTTTTGGCCTAGCCATATCCTGCGTTCTTATGTGGGGAGCGGGACTAGAGGCCGCCTCGCACGACACATGGCGCAGAAAGCAGAGTCTCCCGCATGACAACCTGAAATTGAAAAAACAAAAAATAATAATAATTTAATTAAATTAAACAAACTGAAAAAAGTGTCTTGTCGAGAAACGCTACACATGGCTGTCTCCCTGAAATTCTCAAGGGCCATGTGGGGACAGAGCCAGGTGTGCAGTTTCCAGGCTCTCGCCCTCACGTGGAAAGGTGACTGGATGGCCATCAGCTGTGGCTAGTTTGCCGTCAGCTATAACCATTGAGCCATTGGCCACTAATATAACTGCTGTGGCTACATTAGCAGCAAATGGGGGCTAGCAAGAAGATGGTGGCTGAGCTAGCAAGCGCGGATTGCAGTTAGCGAGTGAGGTTGGTGGAGAGAAAGCGGACGGCAGGTTGTAGATCATGTGGCTCCTGCCTCCTGTGTCTCCAACCCAGCTGCCAGCGAGAATATAGTGGTATGACTCCCCCATCTATGGCTCCATGGGTGTTCCTTTTTGGCCTCACCATATCCTGCGTTCTTATGTGGGGAGCGGGAGCTGAGACCCCGCCTGACACCCTGCATGACAGGCCAATTACTCTTCAACATTTACATCCTAGAGAGAAACTCAGCCTTTGTGATCTACTGTAGGGTCACTTGGAGATACAGAAATCCCTTGTAAGTTCTGGAGGAAAGAGGGCAACTTTATTATTATTGTTACTATCATTATTATTACTATTACTAATTACTATTATTTTTCACATCTGGAGGTAGTCCTAGGTTAATTAAATAGGAAATCTAATTAATGGTGCTCAGAATGTTGCCCCAGACCAGCAGCCAGAGCTGTATTCATGGGATTGTAACCCAGACAATTGCACAGAAGGACACTCTTGGTTTAATGCTCTCTTGTCACTGTCTTGAAATTTTTGAACAAGGAGGTCCTACGTTTTCATATCGCACTGGGACCTGAAAATTACGCAGCCACCTGGTCCTGCCAGTAGTATCAGCGTTACCTGGGGAGTTATTTGAAATGCAACTTCTCAGGCCTCACCTGAAATTCTGGGGAGGGGCGCAGCAATCTGTGTTTTAAGAAACCCGTCAGGTGACACTGATGCCTGGTCAAGATTGAGAATTTCTGTCTAAAGGTACTCCTGATTTTTCATTAACTACTTGGTATATTTCCAAGGCCCTACCACTGGATTCACTGTTGTTTCTGGCTCCACTTACCCCTTTCTCTGTCCCTAAAACTGCAGGGACTAATTCCTTACTCAAAGGAATCAACGTTTTCTAACATTTTCTAAGGATTCCGGCTGCTCCCAGGCATTCCTCCCTGTATTTCCCAGGAAGGGCAGGAGGGGACACATGCTGCTCTGTCCTCACTGAGCTGGTTTTAAATTTAATCCTTCAAAGGAGACAGTGGGATTCAAGGAGGTGAAGGAGGTCAGTCTCCCCTCAACTTGCTTCTTGACGTGATCAAGTGTTCTCGTGGAATTTTCACAATGTTCCTCTTTCCTCACAACTCACAGGTGTAGTTGCATAGATATTCTCTCTCTCCTGCCTCGTCTTCCTCCTCCTTCTCCTCCTTTATCTTCCTGTCCTTTCCCCCTACCCCCTCATACACACACCCTTCTAGGCAAGGAATCCTGTCAGGATCTTCTCAAGATCTGTTAATAGTAATATAAATAACATAAATAATGTGTGCACGCTCTGCTGTGTAGTTTCTTTTTTTCTCTCATGTGCATTCCTTGAATGTAGGCACTATATTCTTATTCTCATTACACAGATGAGAAAAAATAAAACCTCAAGATTGTTCAAGGATTTCCTTCCTCGGATCTGTCGATGTAAGAAACATCCAAACCCATAAAGAATTTTAATGAGTTTATTTAAGCCAAAGTGATGATAATTGCTGGGAAGCAAAATCTCAACAATGGATTAAGAAGATGCTCCTTTTTGGGCTCTTCCTGTCCATGTACCTGGTCACCGCACTGGGGAACCTGCTCATCATTCTGGTTGTCAGCTCAGACTCCCACCTGCACACTCCCAAGTACTTCCTCTCCCACCTGTCCTTGGTTGATATGTCTCTCACCTCCACTATAGTCCCCAAGATGCTGGTGAACATCTAGACAGAGAACAAAGCTGTCACCTACACAGGCTGCCTCACTCAGGTATATTTTTTCATGGTGTTTATATGTATGGACAGTTTACTGTTGACTGTGATGGCTGATTGATACAGAAGAGCTCCCTCACTACAAAAGTTGTAAGCCTCCCTCACTATAGAAACTTTAAGTCTCTTTTTCCCTGGTTTCTTAGCTCCTTAGTCTCCGGCTTTGATTACTTTTCTAATCAGTTTCTGAGTCCTAGACTAAAGATTGCTCTTAGCCTGAATCACAGAATATCTCTCATCCCTGCGTCAGATAACTACTTAAAAGTCTGTGACTTTCCAACACCCCCCAAGCCATTCCTGACCTAACTCTTAGCCATCCCAGAAACCAAATAGATTTTAACATTCCCCCAGGCCAGTATACTTTTTGATTGTAATCACTGAAGCCTAATGTTCTTTCCAACCCATTCTGGGCCCAGCTGTGGGACAATTGATGCCACCTGAATGACTGGTTGAATGGCCACAGGCCTTATAGAGCTAATAGATTTATTAATTAAAATCTATTTTTCCTCATTCAGGGGCTTTGGGGATACAGAGGATACCCCAGCAAGATTGCCAGTCCCAACCAAAGAAGCCAACATGGTCTTCCAGGTGGATCTCGAGACCCCTGCCTCACATCTAAGATCAGAGAGGGCAAGAGTTCCATGAATCCTCCAATAGGTAGGGACAGCTCTACGTCCCTGTCCAGCAGGAAGCAGATACAGAAAAACAGACCTCCTGTCCCTCAACTTGCCATAGAGATTTTATGGGGATCACACCTTTCTGGGGGAAAACAAGGCAGGCAGTTAGAGATAGGCATCAGGTCTCTGCATTACTGCCCAGAAGACCTCCCCTCTGTCTGAAACTTCCCCTTTCCATTGTAAAAATAATAATAATAAAAAAATGGGTACAAGATACCCAACTAGATCAAACTGGCCTTTTAAACCTGTGCAGTTTAAAAAAGATGAGGTAATAGCCTCTTGTCAATCATAGGTGTCAATCAGGTGGTCCCACACCTGGAAAGGAACAGCCCATTTGAGAGAAAAAGATGAAAACAACCAAGGCCTCATTAGTCAGGGCCCTTGAGCCATTCTCTACTGCTCAGGTCCGCTTCTGTTTCTTTGAAGTGTACTATCTCTTCTAATAAACTACTCTTTTACCACTTTATTTCTGAGTCTCGTTCAATTCTTTGCTCGAGACGCCAAGAAGCCGGACATTGCGCTGAGAAGGACTCACTCTCCGGTAACATGATGACTGTTGCATGGCTATCTGTCACTCTCTGCATTATGTGGTCATCACGGGCCCTGCCTCGTGGCCTGGTGGTTCTTCTCTCCTTGCTCATTAACTGTATGAATGCCCTGCTGCATGCTCTGATGACACTGCGGCTGTCCTTCTGCGGGGACCCGGACCTCCCCCACTTATTCTGTGAATTAGCTCATCTTCTCAAACCCTCCTGTTCTGACACCCTCACCAATACTATCCTGGTGTATTTAGTGACTAGCCTTTTGGGTGTTGGTCCCCTCTTGGGGATAATGTTCTTCTCTTACTCGCAAATTGTCTCCTCCATCCTGAGAATCCCATCAGCTGATGGAAAGTATAAAGCTTTTTCCACCTGTGGGTCTCACCTGTCTGTTGTTTCCTTGTTCTATGGGACTTGTGTTGGAGTCCACTGTAGTTCTGCAGCCACTCTTTCACCCAGGAGGAGGACAGTGGCCTCAGTCCCGCGCACAGTGGTCACTCCCACGATGAACCCCTTCATCTACAATTTGAAAAACAGGGGACATGAAGTGAGTCTTAAGGAAACTAATCTCTGGAACATTTTTCTTTTCATGATTCTGTCATTGGCCTTGGGTGTGGGCTTCAAGAATGTGTTGTAGACCTAAGAAACAGCCAAACCTGTAGAGAACTTTAATGAGTTTATTTGAGCCAAACTGAAGACATTTTCCAGGAAGCAAAATCTCAACGGATTAAGAAAACACTCCAGAGACTAGCAGTTTTGTAGCTTATTTTATATGTTAGAATCAAAGGAGGAGACGTAAGGAGGGTTACATGAAGTCCTTTGGTGGTAGATTAAGGTGGAGGGAGAAAGCAAAGTGAGAAAATCTCTGGGTTTGGGTGAAGAGTAAACTGAAGAGACACATACTTCTTTTACATTGGTGGGTACAGGATAGTTAATAATTAACATTTATAGCATTTAGAGATGATATTCAGGGAACAAGAAAACAAGGGAGGGATTCTGTGGTTTCCTTCTCTGGTGTGGTGGGTTGTGCCCTGAGGGGTCCAGAAAAAGGGATTACTCTGACATTCCAAGGGCATGTTATCTTAGACGCAAAAAGACAATAGACAGGCTCACTTAAGATGAAGATGGACCTTTGCCCAGGGAGCTACAGGCCTAGGATATGACTACCAGCCATGACCCACTTTTAGTTAGGAATTTTTATGTTCAGTCCTATGTGCTTGATTTTAGTCTCTGACTTTGTAGGGCCTGCCATGCAGACCTCCTCTGAGCTTGTCAGATTTAGTATGTGGTGCCTTTTTCAGCCAGAGTAAAAGAAAATGAAATACTGGGTATGCCACAAACCCGACTCTTCCATAGTTCAATTCTCCTGGGCTTTCAAGTCAAATAGCTTTATAGTAAATCCTGTTGTCCTGTGTTATACGACCTGTCATTTATCAACTAATTTAACTCTGTGAGTTCAGTTTGACATCTACAAAATGGACAGAATAATATTAAACACTTAATAGTGATATTGGGATATATGAGATAATTTAATATATATGTGTATTAAGCACGAGTAAAATTTAATGAATAATTATTGGGTGCTGAAACAGTCAATTATATCTCAATAAAGCTGGAGGGTCAGAAATAAGAATTATCAGGTGTACAATCCATGTGTTAGAAACTTGTAGTGAACACTCAATTGCTTCCACGTTAATATATTGATTATATCAATTTTCATTTCACTTTCTCCCCTTTGAGCCATCTTCATCTTTCTCTTTATTTATTTTCCTCCCTTCTTCTGCCTCCACCGCCCCCCCCTCCGGTTCAAGCCGTTGTTTCTCAGTCTAGTTGTGTACGACACAGCTCCCTGGCCCATGCTGGTGTTATGAGCCTTGCGCTCTCTCAGCTGAGGCAGCGGGTCGCCAGTCATCGGTTGGCCACTTACAGCATGGCAGCTCCAATCACCTGAGTTACCGGGCCGGCCCCATCTTTCTCTTTATTTTGTTCTCATTTCTGCTAGAATCTATACAAGGAAATACATTTGAAAAAAGTCAATTGAGATTTTTTACTTAATCCATGTATTATACAGAAGTGCACTTCTTAATAACCAAATATATGGAGGGTCTTCCTTTCTAGTATAGTTGTATTGTGACCACAGAACATTCTCTGTATGATTTTAATTCTTTGAAATCTATTGAAATTTGTCTAATGCATCACTTGTGGTCACACTGAGTACACAGTCTGTTTATACTGAAAGAGAAATGTGTATTTTGACAAATGTGTAATTCTGTAAATCGAGTGCATTTCTATTGCTTTGACTATTCAGAGTCTTTTGTGGTTCCAAACAAATATGATGATTTTTTGTTCTATTTTTTTAAATAATGCTTTTGGGATTTTGATGGGGATTGCATTAAATTTGTATTTGGGTAATATGGCCATTTTAATTATGTTGATCCTTCCAATCAATGAATATGGAATGTCTTTCCATTTCTTTGTGTCTTCTTCAATTTCTTTTAAAAATGTCTTATAGTTTTCAGTATACAGGTCTTTCACATCCTTGGTTAAGTTTATTCCTAGGTATTTTATTCTTTTTGCAAAAGAATAAAAGAATATTTTATTCTTTTTGTAAAACAATTGCAAAAGGAATTGTGTTTTTTTTTAATTTCTTTTTCTGATATTTCATTGTTAGTATATAGGAATGCAATGGACTTTTGTACATTGACTTTGAAGCCAGCAACTTTACTGTATTCGTTTATTGTTTCTAACAGCTTTTGGGTGGAGTCTTTAGGGTTTTCTATATATAGCATCCTGTCATCTGTAAAAAGTGACAATTTAACTTCTTTATTCCCAATTTGGATGCCTTTTATTTCTTTCTCTTGCCTGATTGCTCTGGCTAGGACTTCCAATACTGTGTTGAAAAGCAGAGGTGGGGCATGCCAGGTAGCTCAGGTGGTTGGAGCCCCGAGCTCCTAATGTCAAGGTCTCTGGCTTGATTCCCACATGGACCAGTGAGCTGCCCCCTCTACAGCTAAGATTGTGAACAACAGCTCTCTCTGGAGCTGGGCTGCCTTGAGCAGCCGGAGGTCTGCGTGAGCTGTCGCTGGCTTCTGTGTGCTGCCATGGGCTGCTGTGCTACCATGAGTGGCCGATGGCCAGCGTGAGGGGCCGGCAGCCAGTGTAAGTGGCCAGCAGCTATCATGAGTGTCCGGAAGCCAACGAGAGCTGCCGTGAGCTGCTTTGAGTGGCCGACTGACGACCAGGGACTGATTGCCTCAGCTGGGAAGAGCACAAGGCTCACAACGCCAGCCTGGGCCAGGGAGATGTGTCCTATACAACTAGACTGAGAAACAATGGCTTGTACTGGAGTGTGGGGGAGAGGCAGAAAAAGGTGGGGGGAAGTAAAGCAGAGGTGATAGGGGACAGCCCTGTCATGTTCCTGAACATAGAGTGAAGGACTTCAGTTTTTCACCATTAATTATGGTATTAGCTGAGGGTTTGTCATACATGGCCTTTATTATGTTAAGGTATTTTTTTTCTATACCTATTTTATTAAGTGTTTTAATCATAAATGAATGTTGTGTCTTGTCAAATGCTTTTTCTGCATCTATTGATATAATCACATGATGTTTGTCCTTTATCTTTTTTATGTGGTATATGAACCCCACTTGGTCGTGATGTATGATCTTTTTAATGCATTGTTGCATTTGGTTGGCTAGAATTTTGTTTAGGATTTTAGTATCTGTATTCATCAGAGATATAGGTCTGTAGTTTTCTTTTTGTGTGTTATCCTTACCAGGTTTTGGTATCAGGGTAATGTTGGCCTCATAAAATGAGTTAGGGAATATTGTCTCATATTCAATTTTTTGGAATTTTGAGTAGGACAGGTATTAGATCCTCTCTGAATGTTTGGTAGAATTCACTAGTGAAGCCATCTGGTCCTGGACTTTTGCTTTTGAGAAGGTTTCGGGTGACTGACACAATTTTCTTATTGGTGATCAGTCTATTTAGATTTTCCAATTCTTCGTGATTAAGCCTAGGAAGGCTATATGTTTCTAAGAACTTGTCCATTTCTTCTAGGTTATTGAATTTGGTATCCTTTGTATTTCTGTGGTGTCTGTGATAATTTCCCTTTCTTTCATTTCTGATTTTGTTTATTTGTGTCTTTTCTCTTTTTATCCTAGTGAGTCTAGCCAGGGGTTTGTCAATTTTATTAATTTTTTCAAAGAACCAGCTCTTTGCCACATTAATTTTTTCTATTGTCTTTTTGTTGTCTCTTTCATTTAGTTCTGCTCTGATTTTTATTTCCTTCCTTCTGCTGACTTTGGGTTTCATTTGTTCTTTTTCTAGTTCTTTATGGTGTGACGTGAGGTTATTTATCTGGGGTTTTTCTTGTTTCTTGAGATAAGTCTGCAATGATATAAATTTTCCTCTTAAAACTGTTTTCGCGGCATCCCCAAAATTTTGGTAGGATGTATTTTCATTCTCATTTGTTTCTATATATCTTTCGATCTCTCCTTTTATTTCTTCTTAAAAAGTATGTTGTTCAATTTCTACATACTTGTGGTTTTTCCTGCTTTCTTTCTGCAGTTGATATCCAATTTTAAAGCTTTGTGATCAGAGAATAAGCTTGATATGATTTCAATCTTCTTATATTAGCTGAGGCTAGTTTTATGTCACAATATATGATCTATCCTTGAGAATGTTCCATGTACACTAGAAAAGAATGTATAGTCTGATGTTCTAGGATGAAGTTCTCTATACATGTCAATTATGTCCATTTCATCTAATGTGTCATTTAGGGCTGATATTTATTTATTTTCTGTTTGGATAATCTATCCATAGCTGTCAATGATGTATTTAGGTCCCATACTATCACTGCGTTTTGGTCAATTTCTTCCTTTAGTTCTGTTAGTAGTTGCTTGGTATATTTCGGTGCTCCCTGATTGGGGGCATAAATATTGATGACTGTTATGTTTTCTTGTTGTATAGTCCCCTTTATCATTATGAAATGTCCATCTTTGTCTCTTGTTACCTTTTTTATCCTGAAGTCTGTTTCATCTGATATCAGAATGGCTACACCTGTTTTTCTCTGGATATCATTTGCTTGGAGCGTCAATTTCTACCCTTTCACTTTGAGTCTATATTTTTCCTTGTAGCTGAGATGTGTCTCTTGGAGGCAGCATATGGTTGGGTTTAGTTTTTTGATCCAATCTGCTACTCTGTGCCTTTTTATTGGTGAGTTCAGTCCATTTACATTTAGGGTGATTATTGACATATGAGGATTTCCTATCATTCTATCTTTGGTTTTCTGGTAGGACTGTGTCTCCATTGTTTCTTTGCCTTTTTGTTGCTGTCTATTATTTCAGTATGGTGGTATTCTATGATTTGCCCTCTGTTTCTTTTTTTATTATGTTATATATTTCAGTTCTGGATTTTTTGTGTGTGGTTACCATTAAGTTTACAGAAAAGAAAGTTTCACATTTAAAGTACTCCATTTTCTTCAGCATGCTTACTTTCTCCATTCCCTTATGCCATTTCAGACATTTACTCTCCCCCCTTTTATGTTTTTGTTGTCACAAATTATCCCTATTTATGCTGGTTGAATAGCCTCCTTCAGTATTTCTTGTAGTGCAGGTTGTGTGTTAGAAAATTCCATCAGCTTCTATATGTCTGGAAAGGTCTTTATTCCTCCATATCTAAAGGATATCTTTGCTGGATATATTATTCTTGGCTCATAATTTTTCTCTTTCAATACTTTGAATATTTGACTCCACTCCCTCCTGGCTTGTAGAGTTTCTGCTGAAAAATCTGATGATAACCTAATGGGCTTTCCTTTGTAGGTTACCGTCTTCTTTTCCCTGGCTACCTTGAGGACTCTTTCTTTGTCGTTGATTTTAGACAGCTTCAATACAATGTGCCTTGGAGAAGGCCCTTTGGGATTGAGGTAAGTATGTGTTCTATTTGCTTCTTGGATTCGAAGATCCAGTTCTTTCTACATGTTTGGGAAGTTCTCATCGACTATTTGTTTGAGTATACTCTCTGTTCCCTTCTCCCTTTCTTTTCCTTCTGGTATGCCCATTATTCTCATATTGCTCTTTCTGATGGAGTTAGAAAGTTCTTGTAGAGTTCTTTCATTTCTTTTAACTTGCAAGTCTCTCTCTTCTTCGATCTGTGTCATTTCCAGATTTCTATCTTCAGTGTCACTGATTCTTTTCTCTATCTGGTCAGCTCTATTACCTAAGTTGGCTATTTCATTCTTCATTTCTTTTATTGACTTCTTAATCTCCAGAAATTCTATTTGGTTCTTTTTTAAAATTTCAATCTCTTTGGTAAAATGTTCAGTTTGTTCTTTGATTGTGTTTCTGAGTTCATTAAACGTCCTGTCTGTTTTCCTTGCATCTTGTTGATTTTTTTCAGAACTGCAATCTTGATGTCTCTGTCATTAAAGTCACTTATTTCCATGTCTTTAAGTTCATTTTCTGGAGACTTTTCATTTCCCTTCTGAGCTGCCTTGTTACCTTGGTTATTCATGGCAATTAGTGAATTATTATTTCTCTTCCTAGACATCTACAGGAGTGGGTTCTACAACAGGTTGGTAGGAAGAGGTCTTTCCTTTGCTTTCCAGTAAGTGTTGGCAGAATGCTTTATTTTCTTTCCAACTGCAGCCTTTAATTCTCTTTCATGCTGTAGTGTTATATTTTATCTGCCCTGTTCCAGCTTCTCACACAGTGGGAGGATTCCCTGGAAGGTGGGCTTCTCCTCTGTGAGCAGATTGCCTGGGTCTCAGGGCACTGCCTCCGTTGGGGAATGTGAAAAGCTTCTGAAGTTCTGAAACTCTTCCTGTATCAGTCAGCGCCGTTGTGTTTCAGCGACTTTGTTTACCCCTGCAGAGATCCCCCCATATAGGTGGGGCGGGGGCGGGGTGGGTTGTGAGACGTGGCTATGAGCAATGGCAGCGACCATCAGCACAGCCCGTCCTGCACCCAGGGTTTCCTGTCCTTCACTGGAACTAGTTGGCCTGCAAGTCCGTGGCTGCAGGCTGCAGTTCTCAGAACTGCAAATATTCTGTTCTTTTGATCTGACACTGCTACCTTTCCACTTCTAGCTCTGGACAGGTAGGGGTAGGGTGAGTTCTGGAAGAGTGGGAGGGGTTGGCCAGGCTCTGTGCCTAAGTCTTCTGTCCTCTGGTTGGCAGTGAGGGCTTAAACCACCATTTTCACCTTTCTTCCCTCAGTCTTTGCTTCGAGGTCTCTGCCGTGAACATTGGGTTCAGCAGTACTATATAGTGATCGCACAGGGTGGACTGTGGGCCATAAGGGGAGCGCTAGCAGTCCAAATTCCTCCCTCTCCTGTGGCTGCGGTAGTTCCGGAATGCAGGGAGCTTAGAGCTCCGAGCTCCAGTCTGAGTCCTGTCTGTGTGGCCTGCATCTCCGCACTTCCCGCTTCCCTCCTGCCCCGCTCGCCCAACTTGCCCACCTTTAGAGGATTTTAGTTGCGCATCTCTTAGTCTTGCCTGTCTGCTGAGCAGGGAGTCCTTTGTGGAATTATAGTTATTCAATTTGTTGTAAATTCCAGGGAAGATTTCAAGAAGCTCACCTTACACAGCCATTTCTATGACGTCATCTCCGAAAGTCCAAACCTGACCATCGTTGTGCTAGTTTTGATGAAGAGTGGAAAGTCGTGGGAAAATTTGATGGCACAAAAGGATACAAGCTAAGGGTAGTTAACTGAGGGAAACTGAGCAATTCCATTCTCTTAGGTTTCTCTCTGTGTCCCTCCATCTTTGTAAATCAGGATGCTCCTTTTCTCTGGGCAGAGACAGGACACATATCACGATGTTTGACAATTAAGTTCATGAACTCATCCTAGAAAAAGTGCTATATACCTCGTTGCTGAATATCACTATGGTCATCTTTGAAGTACTCCCCTTGGGAAGCTATGCACTGATGCCAGTGCCTAATCCACCCTTCAAAGCAATTTTGGAACTCTTTTTCTGGAATGGCCATCAGAGTTGTCATTGTATTACCCTTGATGTCCTGAATGTCATCAAAATGTCTTCCTTTCAATATTTTCTTTATCTTTGGGTAAAGAAAGAAGTCATTGGGGGCCAGATCAGGCGAGTAGGGAGCATGTTCTAATAGTTATTTATTTACTGGCTAAAAACTCCCTCACAGACAGTGCTGTGTGAGCTGATGCATGGTCGTGATGCAAGAGCCATGAAGTGTTGGCGAAAAGTTCACGTTGTCTAACTTTTTCATGCAGCCTTTTCAGCACTTTACTGTTTGTCCCGTTGGTACAAATTCATTATGAACAATCCCTCTGATATAGAAAAAAGTTAGCCACATCGTTGCAACAAAGTTCACGAACTTAGTTGTCAGACCTCATACATGAGAGAAGGTCTTATGACCTGCTTCAGGGAAACATCAGAGAGCCCTTCCTGAACCTGCCATTTATCAAATTCCTTCAATTTAAAATATTCTGTATGCCAAGGTGCCATATTTTAGAATAGTTGTGTTCTGAACACCGTCAGATGTTATAATAAGTCACAATAGGATTTCTCCTGGAGGATAAGGGATTGCAGTGACCAGCAGTATCATGAAAGGGGCTTCTGAATTACAAGGAATTTTCTTTTTTAAAAAGCCTGGATAGTAATTGCATAGGCATGCTAACTTAAAAATAAAAGCCAATGTGAGGGGCAACAAGGGTTTATTTGAGATCACAGAATTACAACCCCAGGGAACAGATTCTGGCAGAAACCCAAATGGTGTCCGAGTTCAGGGTGAAGTGAAGGCAAGGGGTTTTTATGAGAAAAAGGAAGGGGAATAATTACATGAATAGACAGGAATTTCCCTTGGTGCTAGCTAGTAAGTTACTCTTTAGATACACTTGGATGGTTACTGATTCTAAAGTATTTCCATAATCATAGTCCTTTTGATCAGGATGTCTGCTTTCTGTTAGCTTTACAAACAGTTGTTTGGAAGACAATGTGGCTATGGCCCAGTCCAGAGGTTATTTTGCCCAGTTCAAATATTCCAAAGTTTCAAGGAACCAGACATATAAGGCAGTTTCTCTAGAATGGCTTCTCTGGATCCATTTTAAAATGGCTCCACTTCCATCGACTTTTCATAAGCATGTGCCTTTTTTATGATTTGTGCCTAGGGGTGTTCACTTAAAAAATGTATTTGTGGACTTTTTGTATGTTCATTGTAATTACGCAAATAATTAAAAAAAATAAGTCGACTATCTCTTTCTAGCTTCTCCAGGCAATGTGAATGACTGACTAAAAGCCACTTACAAGGTGGGGTGGGATATTCAACAGTATTAACTCATCAGTATTTTATCTCTCTACACTAATTATTTATATAGAAAAGGATGTGCATGAAGTTTCTCCAACCTTCCAGGGTGTTGCTTACCTTAATGATACTTTCCATTGTTTGGGGAGTATTGCAGAATTTTCCTCCTATTAATTTTGAACGGTCAAGTGAGTGATATTTTCCCCCTTCATTCATTCCATCAATTAATCCTTCTTGTAAGCTTACTGGGATTCAGCATTGATAAGACAAGCTCTGATCCTGACCCTGCATTTTTCACTAATTTTAACTACCTGATTTCCCCAGGTCTTGCCTGAATGCTAATGAATCTTTTTCCTTTCTTCCTCCTCTGTCCTGGCTCCAGGTCTTGGCGATCCTATTTTTAACCTCTTCTGGAGTTTCCCTGGTCTCAACCCAAGTCACCTCCTGCCCCAGGTCTTTCCATCTTTGTTCACCTCTCTATACTGGGCTTTTTCTATCTCCTTCTTGTTCCTGCTGAGCAGTAATCAGAGTTACTTCCATTTCCCATTTTAGTCTTGCAAGAACTATAGGAAGTGGCTCATTTTTACAGAAGGAAAAACAGGCAATTACTGGAGATGCCCACCTGGGTGAAGTTAGGATTAGGATTTGTACTAGGACTTCTCTTTGCTCTAAGTGCTCCTCAACCAGATAAAAGCCCTCACCTGGAAGCTATGCCTCCTAACTTTCTTGCTCAGGTACTGTAAAAGAGTACCACAAAACACTAAACCCGATTTTTCTGAGTCCCACTGTCATGCAGGGTGTCATGTGGAGTCTCTGGTCCCGCTCCCCACATAAGAACGCATAATATGGTGAAGCCAAAAAGGAACACCCATGGAGCCATAAATAGGGGAGTCATACCACTATAGTCTCACTGGCAGCTGGGTTGGAGACACAGGAAATAGGATCCACGCGATCTGCAACCTGCTGTCTGCTTCTCTGCCAACCAATCAACCCCACTTGCTGATTGCAATCCGCCGTGCTAACTGCAATCCACTTTTGCTAGCTCAGCCACCATCATCTGCTAGCCCCCCATTTTCTGCTAGTGTAGGCACGGCAGTTATATTGGTGGCCAATGGCTCACTGGTTAGAGCTGACAGCCAACTATCCACAGCTGATGGCCATCCAATCATAGTTGATGGCCATTTACTACCTGAGTGAATACCTTTCCAGGTGAGGCTGAGAGCCTGGAAACAGCACTCCTGGCTCTGTCCCCACACTCCACTCCTACAGGGTCTCGCCTCACAATCTATGTGACAAGCGTCTTCCACAAGGGGCCCTGTGCGAAGAGCCTAGAGGTGAATATCCCGGACACAGCCAGGCTCTCTGGGCACAGCCAGCGTTTCTTAGAGCACTACCAGACCTTCTGGTCACAGCCAGACTTCCTGGGCTTCTTAGGGTACCACCAGTCTCCCTGGGCACAGCCAGGGCCTCACAGTGCACTGCCACTCGCTCTGGGCAGAGCCAGACTTCCTGGACACAGCCAGGGCCTCTCAGGGTACCACCAGTTTTTCTGGGCACAGCCAGGGTTTCTCAGGGTAACATCAGTCTTTCTGGGTGGAGCCAGATTTCCTGGGCACAGCCACGGTTTCTCACATATTCCCGAAGGCAGACGGTAGAGACACAAAAGCAAACATCTGCTCGTTCCACTACGTGATGGTACGTTCCCAAGCAAACAGTCAAGCGGTCAGGCATGGAACCCATTCCCCATAGCCCTCAGTCATTTGCCAGGGCTGTGCGTTAGCCTCACAGTGTGTGCCCTCTCTGCAGGGCAAGGGCTCCAAGTCCTCCCCAACCTGGGGTGTGAGGGCCTCAGCAAGCAATTCCCAGCCCACAGGGCTGCAATGACCTTCACTTTCTCCGGCCTATGCTGGTTGGGGAACCAGCCACATCTTCCTACCCCTCCATAGGGGTCCAGCTCTCCAGTTGCTGCTCCTCCTGGTCTTCCTGAGACTGAGTGTTCATACTCACAAACTGCTCCACCACCCTTTGGAGAGCTTTGGCTGGCACCGTACCCTGCTTGCTGCGCCATGTGTCATGCAGGGTGTCAGGCGGGGTCGCTGGTCCCGCTCCCCACATAAGAACGCAGGACATGGTGAGGCTAAAAAGAAACACCCATGGAGCCATAGATAGGGGAGTCACAACACTATATTCTCGCTGGCGGCTGGGTTGGACACACAGGAAGCAGGAGCCACACTATCCGCAACCTGCCGTCCACTTCTTTCTGCCAACCGACCTCACTTGCTAGCTGCAATCCGCTCTTGCTGGCTCAGCCACCATCTTCTTGCTAGCCCCCATTTGCTGCTAGTGTAGCCATAGCAGTAATATTAATGACCAATGGCTCACTGGTTACAGCTGATGGCCATCCAATCACAGTTGATGGCCATTTACTACCCGAGTGAGCAGCTTTCTACGTGAGGGTGAAAGCCTGGAAACTGCACTCCTGGCTCTGTCCCCACACCCACCACGACCTCTCTTGACACAGGAGCAAGGAGAACATTTCTGGCAAAGTGACCAGGTTCTGACTTGCCAGTCAAGGTAAAACTAAACATTCCCAGATGGATTGATGGGACAAAAAAAGGGTTGAGGGTGTCGCCAAGGATTCTAAGTGGAAGGATGGAGTTGCTATTATTTGAGTTTGAAAAGGTGAAGTCAGAAGTTTGATTTGTGGCATTTTAAAGTGTCTATTGTGGATGAAAAAAGAGGCTCTATGGAGAGTCACCTCACAGGGTGATCTGATCATAAGTTCCTAACTGGGCAGATCATGGTGGGTAGTCACACTTCATGCCCATAACTTTCTTAGTGAAAGGTTTTAAGCCAGCCCTGTTCATTGTTTTTGTGGATCTAGGTTAACAAACCTTTGAAATGACAGAAGTAATACCCTTCAAAGGGGGTATTAAACCTCAAGAGAGCATATAATCTTGTTAACTATCCCGTAATCCCACCCACATCTTGCTTTCTCCAATCTTCCTTTTGTCCTGTGGGGACAGAGCCTCAGAGAGCAGTTTCCAGGCTCTTGGCCTCACGTGGAAAGGTGCTGGGTTGGGTAGTAGATGGCCATCAGCTGTGGCTAGTTGGCCGTCAGCTGTAACCATTGAGCCATTGGCCACTAATGTAACTGCCGTGGCTGCGCTAGTGAGTCGAGTCGAGGAGAGTCGGTCGGTTGGCAGCAAAGCGGACAGCAGGTCACACGTCGTGTGGATCCAGCCTCCAGTGAGACTATAATTGTATAGTCGTATAGTCGTATAGTCGTATGGCTCCGTGGGTGTTCCTTTTTGACTTCACCATATCCTGTGTTCTTGTGTGGGGAGCGGGAGCTGAGACCCCACCGGACGCTCCGCGTGACAAATGGTACAGTGAGCAGGGTATGTATGGTGCCGGCCGAAACTCACCAAAGGATGGTGGAGCAGTTTATGCGTACAAAAGTTCAGCTTCGGGAGGCCCGCGAGGAGCGATGTTGGGAGTGGGAGGTGCGGTCTGTTCTCAGGAGTTGGACCCCCAAGGAGGGGTGGGAGGACATGGATGGCTCTCCGGCCAGCGTGGAGAGGGCCCTGCAGGCTCTGGCTGAGCGGTTGCCGGGGGAGGAGAAGGCTACAGCCGGCCGCGTGGGCTGGACGGCCTTGAGTCTCAACACGGAAAATGCGCTTAATGAAATGGCCCAGGGGCCGGACCAGGTGTCCCAGGTGGAGGTGCTGGAAGCTCGGTTCCGCCTGTTAGAAAATGGGCCCCACAGTGGAGACGCTGAGGCAGAGGTGGAGGAAGCGAGTGGAGACAATGGAGCTCCCAACCCCCAAGCCTGGCCAGTCTTGAAGCAAAGGGTAAAATGTGAGCAACCTTTGGGCCCCGGGGGGGTTGCTGCCGGCAACCCAGCTGTGACTGAGTTCACAACCTACACCCCTTACACTCCCACTGAGCTGCAGGAGCTGGGGAGGCGGTGCAGACAGAGCCCTGGAAAGCCAGTCTCGGCTTGTCTGCTACGTTTATGGGATGAGGGGGCAGACAACATTCTCTGCTCCCCAGGTGAGATGGAAAAGCCAGCATTCGTGACAGTGCATCCGTCCCTGCGACAAAGGTTACAGAACTGCCATAGGTTGGCCCACGACCAGGGCAACCATTCTCTAATGGAGTGGCTCACTGCTGCGGTACGCACAGTATGGGGACAGGCTGGCGAGCTGCCAGACACTGTGAGTCAATGGCAGTCATATATGGAACTTACTCAAATCATTCGTGAAATGGGTATGAGACAGGCTATTTTCAACCTTATTATGCAGGGGCCGGATGACGAGCTTTTTACAGCCAGCATGAGAGATCTGGTTTTGGATACTGCACCTGTGAGTGCGTTTGGATCCTTGGTTGCTATTCTTACGCCCTATGTGGGGCGACAGATCCATGAAGTTACAACTGCCATGGCCACCCTAGGGGATGTTGAAAGCCGGAGGCGAAGGAAGTTAAGACAGGAGGTCCGCGCAGTTGAGACCTGGAAGCCCAAACCAAAGTTAAAGGGGCGAGGTCGCGGGCCTCAGAGAGTAACACGCGCACAGATGTGGTGTGATCTCGTGGCAGCAGGGGTCGATCGGAAGAAAATAGACCGACAACACAATGCACACCTGCTGGAACTTTGGAAACAGTTGCGTTCAGAGAAGCCTAAAGGAGAAGTCTGGGAAAGCGCGACCCGTGTCCCTCCAGGACTTCATGCAGCCACTTGAGGCGGACTCCTTCCAGCTTGATTAGGGGTGGGGACAAGGTACCCAGTCAGAGGAGACAAGCAAGGACCAGAGGCCCCACGTGGAACGGTCCATACACTGGTCCCCTTCTAATGTGCAGAGGGTTTTGGCCCTAGTGGACACTGGCGCAGACTGCAGTCTTCTTTATGGGAACCCAGAACTGTTTCCCGGACCAGCAATCTGCATTGATGGCTACGGGGGAAAGACTGTGACTGTGCAAGCCATTTCCTTGCCACTGGGTATAGGAAGGCTTCCCCCTCGTACCTACAAGGTTTATGTCTCCCCCGGAGTATATTCTAGGGGTGGACGTGCTACATGGCCTCAGCTTATAGACGTCGGTGGAGAGTTCCGTCTCTGGATCCGGGTGGTGAAAGCGGTGACACGCAGGCATGCTCACCACCCTCCTCAAGTGTTGCCACAGCCCTGGCGCGTGGTTACAGTGCGACAGTACCGCCTGCCAGGAGGGCAGGAGGAGATTAGTCGTACAATATTGGAATTGGAGAAGGCACATATTGTGAGGCCGACACACAGTCCCTCTAACTCCCCAGTATGGCCTGTCAAGAAGCCAGATGGGACCTGGCGAATGACTGTGGACTATAGGGAGTTAAATAAAGTGACACCACCCTTGCACGCTACAGTGCCTTCAGTACATGATTTAATGGATCCTCTGACTGTCCACCTGGGGACATATCACTATGTAGTGGACTTGGCCAATGCTTTTTTTCTCCATTGACATTGCACCTGAGTGTCAAGAGCAGTTTGCTTTTACTCGGGACGGGCGGCAGTGGACTTTTCAAGTCCTTCCGCAAGGATACTTGCACAGCCCCACTATCTGCCACGGGCTCGTGGCCCAGGATTTGGCACAGTGGGATCACCCGTCCTCTGTGGCCTTGTTTCATTATGTCGATGATATTTTATTAACATCAGATTCTCTTTCTGATTTAGAGCAAGCAGCTCCCTCTCTTCTCCACCACCTGAAGTCACGTGGCTGGGCGGTGAATGAGGAAAAGGTCCAAGGCCCTGGCTTTTCCATCAAGTTTTTGGGTGTTGTGTGGTCGGGTAAGACAAAGGTTATACCTGAGGCCATTATTGATAAGATACAAGCCTTTTCCAGCCGACCAAGGTCTCCTAACTGCAGACGTATTTGGGTCTGCTGGGATATTGGTGGGCATTTGTACCCCATTTAGCACAAATGGCAAGGCCCTGTACAATATGATAAAAAAGGGGCCTCATGGGGTTGGACAGAGGCCATAGAGCAAGACTTCGTTGCCAAGAAACGGGCAGTGCAGCAGGCACAGGCTCTGAAAGTAGTGGACCCCGGCCACCCATTTGAATTTGATGTTCACGTAACCCAAGAGGGGTACGGATGGGGCCTCTGGCAACGGCAGGAGCGTCTCTGGTTGCCAGTGGCATTTTGGTCCCAATTATGGAAGAGAGCAGAGGTCCACTACTCTCTAATAGAGAAACAGCTGGCCGCTGTGTACGCAGCCCTAGTGGCCACAGAAGCCATCACAGGAACGGCACGGGTGTTTGTTCGAACAACTTATCCCGTCCAGGGGTGGGTCCATACGTGGACACAGGGACCCAAAACGGGTGTGGCACAGACCACCACCCTCGCCAAGTGGGGTGCCTACTTGGAGCAACGTAGCACCCTTAGTTCAAGCCCTTTGAGCACAGAGCTACAACAGGTCCTGGGGCTTGTGGAGCTTGTAGCCCAGGCTGAGCCAAGCGCTCTGCCTAGAGGGGAGGACTTGGAGCCCTCGCCCTACAGAGAAGGACAGTCCCCAGTACCTGAGGATGCCTGGTTTACCAATGGTTCTCGCCGAGGGGCTGCAGCTGTTTGGACGGCTATTGGTGTGCAGCTCAAAACAGACACCATTTGGTTTGATACTGGGGATAGGCCAGAGTAGCCAATGGGCTGAATTACGGGCTGTGTGGATGGTAATCAGCCATGAGCCTGGGCCCCTGGTTATTTGTACTGACAGCTGGGCAGTGTTTTGGGGCCTAATGTTGTGGGTCCCTATGTGGAAACACCAAAACTGGTTGGTGGGACACCGTCCACTGTGGGGTCAAGCCATGTGGCAGGACCTCTGGGACCTAGGGCAGGTAAAGGAGGTGACCCTAATGCATGTCACAGGTCACTCCCCCTTAGTGTCCCCAGGTAATGATGAAGCAGATGCCCTAGCACGGGTCCGATGGTTAGAACGGGCTCCTGCCACTGATGTGGCCCATTGGCTGCATAGGAAATTGCAGCACGCTGGAAGCCGAACCATGTGGCAGGTGAGCAGACACTGGGGTCTGCCTTTGAAATGGCAGGAGATAGCAGATGCCTGCTATGACTGTGCCGTCTGTGCCCAGGACAGCCCCCAAAGGCTCCCCTGGGAGACACAGCAGATTACGTGAGGGAGGGTGCCCCTCACTTGCTGACAAGTGGATTACATTGGACCCCTGCCTAAGGCCCGCAATGCGATATACGCGTTTACAGCAGTGGACACTGCTACGGGGTTGATGTTTGCTTGGCCGTGTCCGGCTGAGGATCAGTGGCATACAGTCGGCGCTCTTACACTGCTGTGCGCCCTCTATGGGCTCCGCTGAGTCATTGAAAGTGACAGGGGTACCCATTTTACGGGGCAAGAAGTGCAGCGCTGGGCTGCCAG
>NC_138062.1:54917727-55009627 GCF_964194185.1 Rhinolophus hipposideros | reverse complement strand
TTCCCTTGTGCCATTAAATGTGCGTTGGTAAGTAAGTTACCTGGCAAGGGTACAACTTCCTGTTGTATCGTTTTGGGCTTCCCCTTGCTAATGTTTTTTTTTTTCTTTCTTTTTTTTTTTTTCTGTTTTTCTTTTTTTTTTAATTCACTTGCTAATGTTTTATTTGGTGATTTGGATCTCTGTTTGAGTGAAATCGGCGTGCAGTTTTCCCTTTCTGTGTAAGGTTTACGCCAGCTTCGTAAAAGGGGGTGGGGGTGTTCCTTCTTTTTTTCTAAACTCTGGAGTATTTTGCCTAGAAGTAGAGTGACGTGTTCCATAAAGGGAGCTGTACCGGGAAAACCCATTTAGGTCTGGAGTGTTCTTTATGGTAATTTTCAAAGCTGTTGTGTCAGTTCCCTTAGGGTCACAGGGGCATCCAAGTTCTCTGTTTCGTTAGAGTGACAAAAATTCCTTCAGGAATTTATTCATTCCATTTAAGGTTTAAGTTGTATCGTCAAAGTTGTTAATAATGTGATCTTCTGATAATATTTTTAACGCTTGCTACATCTGTGATGTTATCCATTTTTTCCCTCCTATATTTACTCATATATGTCCCTTTTTTAAAAAAATAAATCTTTGCCAGAATTTTGTCCGTTTTGTGTTTATCAAGGAACTTTTGGCTTGATTGAACCACTTTATAATATGTATGTTTTCTATTTCATGACTTCTGTTTTTATGATTTTCTTCCCTTTACTTTTTTAAGGATATTTTTCTAATTTCCTGCATTGGGTATCTGTCACATCCCAAAGTCCAGTGTGTAGTATTGTATTACATTTCATTTCTAAATATTTATTGAGTAGTATGACTTTCTTGACATGTGAATTATTTCAAAGTTTCTCTTTTAATTTTCACCCCTCTGACATTTTTCTGGTTATATTCTGGTTATTGTTTACTTTATTGCATTGTGGTGAGAGATTGATGCCATTTTCTTATACACAGTGTGCTTGTATGGCTGGATTTTACAGTTAGGAAATACTGTCTCATCCTATTCAGTCTGCATATACTGAGTTATCTGCCTGAACTGTATTTGTCAGAACTCTGGTGGTGTTTTTATTCATTCTCTTTAGCGTTCTGCCCTTTTAAGTTTTTTTTCAAATTTTTGAAGCTATGTTATAACATATACACAGGTACATACAACTTTTTCTTGAATTATGCTTTTTAAAAAAATTTATTGGGGTGACAATTATTAGTAAAATTACATAGATTTCAGGTGTACAATTCTGTATTACATCATCTATAAATTCCATTGTGTGTTCACCACCCAGAGTCAGTTCTCCTTCCATCACCATATATTTGATCCGAATTATGCTTTTCATTTTTGAGCTTTTTTGCCTTAATCTATTCTGTCTGGTGTTAATATATTTCAACCAGCTTTTTTCGAAAAATATGCCTTGTGTATCTTTTTATTTCCGGTCTTGTTATGTTCTTATGTGTTAGACATCTCTTGTAAACAGCATGTAACTGGATTATTTTTAATCCATTTTGAGAATATCTATTGTAGTTGAAGCATTTAACCCATTAACATTTTTTGTGTTAATATATTTGGTTGTTGAATGTGTTATCTTTTTCAACTTCTTTTTTCTCTAGCTTCCTTTGATTTCAGTATTTTTTTATCCTACTTTTTTCTCTGAACATTTTCAATTTATTTACATATTTATTTACTGTGAAGAAATTGGCTTTAGAAGGTAGGGCAGACATTGCCTTGTGTGTAATAAGAGAGAAGGAGATCAACTGTGGGAGGAATTTTTGTAGAGACCAGAAAGTAAGAAGATTCCTCTTAAATTTTTAAGGTATAATGTATTAGAAAATGCACAGATCTTGGGTGATCAGTTTGATCAATTTTTTGACAGCTGTGTACAAGGTGTGATCAAAATCTATGGTGAATGTTTAAATTAAAAAAAAATTATTATAGTAAAAGACACATTGCCATTAATCCCCCTCAAAATATGCCCCTTCACTTCGAACACACTTATCCCATCATTCTTGCCACTTTCTGAAGCAATTCTGGAAGTCCTCTTTTGTGTCTCTAGTTGATCTGTTGTGGCTGCCTCAATATCCTGAATCGATTCAAAACATTTACCTTTCATGGTCATTTTGACTTTGGGGAAGACCCAGAAGTCTCATGGTGCCAGATACGGTGAATAAGGTGGATGAGGACACAGCGTCATGTATTTATTTGACAGAAATTGCCGTACCAGAAGCAATCTGTGACACGGAGCCTTTCTGTTGTGATCACAAAATGTAGTGAATGCTGCTGCCAAGTGCCACCCAACAGAAAGGTAGGGACCTTCTATACGGGAAGCAGTGCATCGAACCTTAGGAACAGTGTGTGACAAGTTTCAACTTGTTTGGTGCAGTCAGTTGGGTGTGAGCTATGGTTGAGAGGAGGTGTGTTTTAAAGTGTCCCATAAATCATTTTCCATTATGACAACACTCCCTGTCACACATCACTTCTGGTATACAGCAATTTCTGTTAAATAAAAACATTACGGTGTGTCCTGATCCACCTTATTCACCAGATCTGGCACCATGAGACGTTTGACTCTTCCCCGAAGTCAAAATGATTCAGGACATCAAGGCAGCAAGGACAGTGCAAGTAAAGACACTCCTGAAAAAGGACTTCCAGAACTGCTTCAGAAGGTGGCAAGAATGATGGGATAGTGTGTTTCAAGCAAGGGGAAGTATTGTGATGGGGATTACTAGTAATGTGTCCTCTGTAATAATTTTTTTAAATGTAAACATTCACTTTATTGTTTGATCACACTTTGCACATTATATAACCACTAAAAAAATTAAAACTGTAGAAAACTTCAGTTGCCTCAGAAAGTTCCCTCTTACTTCCTTCAGTCTATATCCGTCTCGTATTCTTCCATCGAGGCAAGCATTTTTTTTTTTTACTTCTATCAACTAAAACAAGTTTTGCTATCGACCTAAAGTTTTGTCTATCTGTGGACATCTTGTAATTGGAATCATAGAGCATTTTTTTGTGTCTAGCTTCTGTTGGTCAACATAGAGATTCAGCCACGTTGTGTGTCTCAGTAGTTTCTTTTTACTGTTGAGCAGTATTCCAGTGTACATACCAAATTTGTTTATGTGTTCTTTTGTTGATGGACATTTAGGTTGCCTACACTTTTGGTTATTATGAATCAGTGCTATGAACATTTTTGTGTATCTTTGTGGACATGTTTTTAAAGACTTCTCTTGGGTAAATACCTAGGCATGGAATTGTTTGGTCAGATGGTAGGTGTACTATTATTTAAGAAACTGGCAAATTATTTTCTAAAGTGGTTGAACCATTTCATATTCCCACCGTCAGTATATGAGAGTTGAGGGTGTGCCACATCCTTTCTGACATTTAATGTAGATGGTCTTTTTTTAATTTTGACTGCTTCAGTGGGTTGAAATGCTATATCACTTAATTTGTATTTATCTAATGACTAATGATACTAAGTATCTTTTGCCATGCTTATTATAGGTTATTAAATTTTGTGAAGGGCTATGTTTAGCTTTTTTTTTTTTGAGTTGGTACTTTTTTATTTTATAGGAGTGCTTTAATCTGAATATGAATTCTTTGTTAGGTATATATACTACAGATATTTTTTCCCCGGTCTGTGGCTTGCCTTTTTATTTATTTTGTTCATTTATTTATTTATTCATTCGTTTATTTTTATTGAGGTATAACTGCCATAGCATTATATCAGTGTCAGGTCTGCAACATAATTATTTGATTTTTTTTTTTTCCCCTTCCGCCTACCCCGGCCCCACTCCGGTTCAAGACGCTGTTTCTCAGTCTAGTTGTGTAGGACACAGCTCCCAGGCCCATGCTGGTGTTAGGAGCCTTGTGCTACCCCCCCCCCCCCCCCCCCCCCCGCTGAGGCAATCAGTCACCGGAAGCTCTCGCCAGCTGCCAGCCACTCACACTGGCCAC
The DNA here is from genome assembly GCF_964194185.1 of Rhinolophus hipposideros. Lineage (NCBI taxonomy): Eukaryota > Metazoa > Chordata > Mammalia > Chiroptera > Rhinolophidae > Rhinolophus > Rhinolophus hipposideros. Next base: position 55,005,660 of record NC_138062.1, on the reverse strand, counting down.
CGGCTGCTGCTGGCAGCACATGGTAGCTCACGGCAGCTCATGCCGACCTCCGGCTGCACAGCAGCCCAGCTCCAGGGAGAGCTGTTATTCACAATCTTAGCTGTAGAGGGTGCAGCTCACTGACCCATGTGGGAATCGAACTGGCGACCTTGGTGTTAAGAGCACGGCGCTCCAACCACCTGAGCCACCAGGCCAGCCCAATATTTTTATATATTGTAAAATGATCACAATAAGTGTAGTTGACAATCATAATCATACAAAGTTACAAATCTTTTTTTCTTGGATGAGAATGTTCAAGACCTACTTTCCTAGCTATTTTCAAATATGCAATACAGTATTGTTAACTATAGTCACCATGTTGTACATTACATCCCCAGGCCTGTTCATTATATACCTGGAAGTTTGTACCTTTTGACCTCCTTCACCCATTTCACCCACTCCCACCAGTCTGTTCTCTATATCCATGACCTTGGATTTTGCTGTGTTCTGCTTTTTCTAAGTTTCCATATATCAGTGAGAACCTAAGGTACTTTTCTTCTGTTGGCTTATTTAGCATAATGCCTTCAAGTTCCATTGATGTCTGAAATGGCAAGATTTTTTTTTTATGGCTGTATATATACCACATCTTCTTTATCCATTCATTCACGGATAGACATTTAAGTTGCTTCCATGTCTTGGTTATTGTCAATAATGCTGTAATGAACATAGCGGCAGAGATGTTTTCAAAATAGTGTTTCCGTTTTTGGATAAATACCCAGAAGTGGAATTGCTGTATCATATGGTAGTTCTATATTTAATTTTTTGAGGAACCTGAGTACTGTTTTCCATAATGGCTGTCTGTACCAATGTATATTCCCACCAACAGTGCAGAAGAGTTCCGTTTTTCCCATATCCTGGCCAACCCATATCTCTTATCTTTTTTATAATAGCCATTCTAACAGGTGTTAGGTGATATCGCATCCTTTTGATTAGCATTTCTCTGATGGTTAATGTTGAACATCTTTTCATGTACCAGTTGGCTATTTGTATGTCTTTGAGAAAATGTCGGTTCAGATCCTCTGCCCATTTTTTAATTGGATTTTTTTCCACCCTGTTTCTCTGAAAATAAGACCTAGCCGGACAACCAGCTCTAATGCGTCTTTTGGAGCAAAAATTAATATAAGACCGGGTCTTATATTAATTTTTGCTCCAAAAGACGCATTAGAGCTGATTGTAAGGCTACGTCTTATTTTCAGGGAAACACGGTATTGAGTTGCACAAGTTCTTCATGTTTTGGATATTAACCCCTTGTCTGACATGTGACTTACAAATGTCTTCTCCCATTCAGTAGGTTGCCTTTCCATTTTGTTGATGGTTTCCTTTGCTGTGCAGAAGCTTCTTAGTTTGATGTAGTCCCACTTGTTTATTTTTGCTATTTTATTTGCTTCTCGTATCAAATCTTAAAAATCATCCCACGGCCAATGTAAAGGGGCTTACTGCCTTTGTTTTCTTCTAGAACTTTTATGGTTTCAGGTCTTACATTCAAGTCTTTAGTCTTTTTTGAGTTTGTTTTTATGTATAATGTAAGATAGTGCTCCAGTTTCATTGTTGTGCGTGTGGCTGCCCAGTTTCCCAACACATTTATTGAAGAGACTGTCCTTTGCTTATTGTATATTCTTGGCTCCTGTGTCATTAATTAGTTTGCCATGCGTGCATGGGGTTTTTTCTGGGCTCTTAATTGTTTCACTGATCTATGTGTCTGTTTTTATGTCAGCTTTCTCATTTTTTTTTTATTAAAGTTTATTGGGGACGACAATTATTAGTAAAGTTACATAGATTTCAGGTGTACAATCCTGTATTACATCATCTATATATCACATTATGTGTTCACCACCCAGAGTCAGTTCTCTTTCCATCACCATATAGTTGATTCCTTTTACCCTCATCTACACCCCCCCCCCACTTACCCTCTGGTAACCACTAAACTGTTGTCTGTGACTATGAGTTTCTGTTTATTTGTTTGTCTTATTTTGTTGTTTTCAGTTTTATATACCACAGATACCACATATCAGTGAAATCATATGGTTCTCTGCTTTTTCTGTGTGACTTATTTCAGTTAGCATTATAATCTTAAGATCCATCCATGTTGTTGCAAATGGCAATATTTCATTTTTTCTTATGGCAGAATAGTATTCCATTATGTATATATACCACATTTTCTTGATGTTATTTGATGACTAAAATTTTTTTAAATTTTGGTAAAGTCTAAGAATAGATTTTTTTATGTGTGGTTCTGTTTGTGTCTAGTCTAAAATATTGTGTAACTCAAGATCATTAGAATAGTCTGGATTTTATGTTTTGGTGTCTGATTCATCTCAAAAAAGATTTTTTTTAATTCAAGTTTTTGTGTATGCAGTGGTAATAGAAGTCAAAATTACTTTTAACCCCCACTGACTATTTCAGTACCTTATTTAAAAAGACTGCTGTCTTTTTTGTTTTAAGTTAATAATATTGTGATAACGATATATGGTGTCAGATGGGTACTATATTTATTGGGGTGACCACTTCATAAGGTATATATATGTCTAATCACAGTGTTGTACCCCTGAAACTAATATAATATTGTAATATTGCACGTCAACTATAATTTTAAAGAAAATTGTTTTAAACTATGGAATTGTTTTGTTTCCTGTTGAAAATTAATTGTGCATTTGCACATCTATTTCTAACTGTTCTGTTCCACTGACATATTTGTCTATACTTATTCCAGTAACTCTTCATTACTGTGGTAAAGTTAGTATGAATCATCCAAGTTTTTCTTTCTTAACATTGTTCTGGCTCTTCTAGATCTTTTGCATTTTGGTACACATTTTAGATTTGGCTTGTCTATTTCCAGAAAAGAAGCGTGCCAGGATTTTGCTAGGAACTGTGCTGTATCTATAGATGATATTCCTCCCCATTTATTTAGGTCTTTAACTTTCAGCAATATTTTGAAATTTTTATTGTCAGTCTTAACACAACTTTTTATTTGTAGACATTTTACATGTTTTACGCTATCATATGTGGAGTTGTTTTGTAAGTTTCATTTTCCAGTTCTTTCTTGTACATTTAATTATTACTATGTAATGAATATAAGAATGTTTGCTGAAAGTAAGGGTAATGGTAAGACAATTTTTTATTCAGAAAAAAACTGTTGAGATTTTTACATGGTTATTGGGAGATTGGAAGGTTGCGTTGCCTAGTATGCGTTTCTTTAGTGTGGATACTCCTTTAGGGTTAGCGACTTAGAGTTTTGAAGGTTACCTGTTTTGTGCACACAGGTCTTCCCAGAAGTACCTTCAGGGAGGAAGCAAATGGTTGGAATCATCCAGAGCTGGGTTTTTGCTCATTCTGGGTTATAATAGAGGGTTAAAGGAATTTGGACAAATAAATAGAAGTGATGGTTCTTGATGAATCTCAGCTGGATAGTTGGGGCAGTAAGAAGAAGAATTTGTTGTTAGCAAGATGGTAGAAATATGGGTGGTCTGGAATCCTCTCTGAAGTGAAAGAAAGAGTTCATGTGAGAAGAATGGTGTGTAGAAGTTTTGTCCAGAGAGCAGATTTCTAAACCATTGTCTGCAAGGTAAAGTTGCTTATAGCAGTAACAAGGCCTTTGCATTGGCCCACAGGTGTGTATGTTGGTGTGGAGACTGGAACATGCGTTCCTAGATGCACCTTCTTTGTGGCTGCCACAGGCATCCGAAACCGTGGCAAGCCTTGAAGTTGAAGACCAGAAGTCTGGGGCCCAAGTGCATAATGAGTGAGGGGTTTAAGAGTTGTACTTGGTGACAAATTAGGTGGGGGAGTGAGTCTGAATCTTCCTTGAGACAGGTCAGGGCTCTCTACCACATTGCCTGGAGGTTTCGCCTAAATAAGGTAAAGGCTTGGGGATCAGACAGAACTTGATGCTCAAAAAAGGAAATATTGGAAAGCAAAGGTCAGATTTGTCCTGTGAGCAGGAGCGATAGAAAGCCTTCGACTTCTCCTAATAGCCTTTTTCTCATTGACTGCAGATGTCTGCTCAGTGTGTCCCATGAGAGCAAGAGAGTAGCTTTCTGGTGCCAGTGCCCTGTTGTTTGGGCAAATTTATCATCATTCTCACAGGATGGCAGCTCTTGGTCTCTCTCCTACATGTGGTAAGTTCTTGAGGTGAAGGATACTCTCAGAAATCATGCTTAAGTTATCCCTGCCACTTCAAGGTCAGGGGTGTGCAAGGCAAGAGGGAGGGCTGCCAGGGGAGGATGAATGAACTGGGAAGCAGTGGGCAAAGTCCAGGGAGGTCCTCCAGGTGGCTGTCTAATTCAGGGTCTTTGTGAGGTGGGGTGAGAGGGGGTGTGTACAGTTGGTGTGAAAGGAAGGGCACAAGTGTGGGTAACCCCATACGATCCCATTTATCATTTTTATAAATCTGAGCAAAGTAAATAAAGCTCTACTTTGTAGAGCTTTCATTTCTTCACTTGTAAATTGAGAGTATAATATCACTTTGTTTATGGCTATATTGGCCAACCTCCCTTTTTCCTGTCCTTGAGTTAGAGCAGGGCTGCTTTGGCTTGTTACAAAACGTGTGTGTGTGTGTGTGTGTGTGTGTGTGTGTGTGTGTGTGTGTTTGGGGATGTGCACTGCATCCTTAGTTTGGGTAGTTTCTTGGTTTGTGAGTGTCCGGCAGGCTTTAATTCTCACGGATCCTGTCTTCTCTAGCTATATCCACCCAGGACCCTGCCCATACCCAGGACTCAGAAATTCCTCTTTCTTCAAAAGACCATTCTTGTCACCAGGATGTGGACCTGTTTGTTTGCAATGACCTAGAGCCTCATATGCCAACTAATGCTGGTTCCCAGGTACATCAAGATCTTAGGGCCCCTGAGGGTGGGAGAGGCACTTCCTAGAGCAGCCCAGTATCGCATGTTAAAATTCTTTTAGCTCTTTAGCCAGGCTTATCAATGAAAGAGCCAAAGAATGTTGTGAGTCTGTCCTGGTATTCGGGTTGTTAGGGGACATGCTGTATGTATCCAGTGTTTTTCTCATAATGTGGCTCAGAGCACTCAGGCCAGGCTGGCAGTAGACAGAGATTTTAGTCCCACGTCAGAGTTACTTTTGAAGCAATGAGATAGGATGAGATCACTTCACAGGGAAGAGAGGACAGCTGCTGACTGACTTCTGGAATAAACGTCGAGCCACCAGAACCCCACACTGAAAATCCTGTGTTTTGAGCCTCTCATACCCAGTGTGCAGCCTCTGCCATCTTTGAACACAGGCTGGGTTCTCACTGCCCCCAAATGTGTGTGGTGTTGCAGGACTCAGTGACGTTCCAGGACGTTGCAGTGGACTTCACTGAGAAGGAGTGGCCCTTGCTGGATTCTTCTCAAAGAAAACTGTACAAGGATGTGATGCTGGAGAACTATAGCAATCTCGCCTCCGTGGGTAATACGGGCATCATTTCTTCATTCATGAAGCTCATGGTTTTGTTTTAAGTACTTGATGTAACCCAACAACTGTGTGGGGATTTGGAAAACAATGGCAACAAGTGGACCTGGTACCAATACCCGCCTTGTGTCTCCCCATGAATATTTAGACCTGTCTATCGTGTTTTCCTGAAAATAAAACCAGGTCTTATATTAATTTTTGCTCCAAAAGACACATTAAGGCTTATGTTCAGGGGATGTCATCCTGAAAAATCATGCTAGGGCTTATTTTCCGGTTAGGTCTTATTTTCGGGGAAACAGTGTTGCATTGACCTTGGAAGTTGTCAAGTATGCCTGAGCTTGGGTATAGATTTCTGAGTTCAGATATCCTTAATTTCTGAGTTAAGTAGTCTTTTGAAGGGCAAAACGTGGGTATTTATAGTTTTACTTTTTATGAAAGCCTTTCGTTGTGTCCCTTAGAAATTTGTCACCATCATTTTGCTGCTCCTAAGTCAGTCTTGTCCATCTTCAGAACTCTGACTTCAGAACACGTGTCTTCTGCACGATCCTCCCTCAACATGTGTCTTTCCCCGTGAGTAGGGTGTCAAGTGGGCAAACCCAGCCTCATCTCCCACTTGGAGGAAGAAGAGGAGCTGAGGACAGAGGAGACGGGACTTCACGGAGGCACTTGTTCCGGTGAGCTCCAGGCAAACACAGGTGCTGCTGAGTGTCAGTTCTCCCCAGGGATTGAGATGGAGGGAGATCCATTAGGAAATGTCACCGAGGGAAATTCGAAAATGCTCATTCTCTTTCACTGCTCCTCCATTCTCTCTTTGGTGTTGCTATTCCTTCATCTTTAAATTTGACATGTCCATGTGGACTTTCTCCTGTCCTTTCATATTCAACATTCCTGATAATACTTTTTCTGTTATTATCAATGTCAGTCTTTGAAGAATTACTTTTTAGTGAGTTGACATAAATGTCTACTCCTGTCTTTGCCACATATCTCATACAGCCAAAATTTTCAGTCATTTTTACTCATGTGTGAATTCTTCCTTTTCCTTTTTGAGGATTTATATTTGCAAAGAAATTCACCTATTTTTGTCACCATCATCCCACTATTTTTTTCTCCCAACAAGTAAATATTTTTTCAATTTTTTTCAGATTGGGAAACTCCATCTAAAACCAAATGGTCCATTCTCATGGAAGATATTCTTGGGAAGGAAACATCCAGGGATGTGACAATGGTAAGATTTCCTTGGGATAATTCTAGGTCTTCAATATTAGGAGAAGACTGGGGCAGCTTAAGTTATAAAAGCAGCCCAAGAACCAGGCAAGTGGCAGTCCCCAAGAGAAAACAGTGTCGGGGACAGTGAATATTACCAAGTTAGGAGAAAACCCTAAATTTAATTCCAAATTTTTCCACTTAGAGTTTTGATGAGTAAATATTTCTATAACTGTGTTTCAGATATTGAGTGTTGAGGCTTGGTTCAGATTTAAACAGTTAAAGTGTGTGTAAAAGCTTTATAAAGTTACACACACGGAGCTTTAGGGCATAGCATTTACCTGTTCTGTTTGATAGAGCCCAAATGGGGCAGAAGCAGTACTTTTGCACTTTAAATTATGACATTCATCATAATGATGTACGTCAATTTTTGTCAGTTTATGTGGGGATGATCCTTAGGAATGTAATGAATATGGGAAATGCCTTAGTCAGCACTCATCTCTCCATCAACAGGAAAGAACTCGTCTTGGAGAGAAATCCACTGAATATGCTCACCTGTTTCAAGTCTTCAACATGGGTGCTCATCTTACTCAACAGATGGGAAAGCACACTGGCAAGAGGCCCTGTCACCACAGGGACTGTGGGGTAGTTTTCAAGAACAGGTCGCATCTAACCCAACATGTGAGCATTTACAATGGGAGAAAAATGCACGAATGTCACCAGTGCCAAAAAGCCTTCACCACAAGTGCTTCCCTTACCCGGCACAGGAGAATACACACCGGGGAGAAACCCTATGAATGCAGTGCCTGTGGGAAAGCTTTCAATGATCCCTCCGCCCTCAGGAGTCATGCGAGAACTCACCTCACAGAGAAGCCCTTTGACTGCAGTCAGTGTGGAAATGCATTCCGAACCCTCTCGGCCCTCAAGATCCACATGAGAGTTCACACTGGGGAGAGACCTTACAAGTGTGAGGAATGTGGGAAGGCCTATGGCAGGAGCTGCCACCTCATTGCACACAGAAGAACACACACTGGAGAGAGACCCTATGAATGTCATGACTGTGGGAAAGCTTTCCAGCATCCCTCACATCTGAAAGAGCATGTCAGGAATCACACTGGAGAGAAACCCTATGAATGCACACAGTGTGGAAAAGCCTTTCGATGGAAGTCTAACTTTAATTTGCACAAGAAGAACCACATGGTACAGAAAACGTACGAATGTAAAGAATGCGGGAAATCCTTTGGTGATCTCTTGTCGCGGAGAAAACACATGCGCATTCATATTGTAAAGAAGCCTGTCGAATGTAGGCAGTGTGGGAAAACATTCAGAAACCAGTCCATCCTTAAGACACACATGAATTCTCACACTGGAGAGAAACCATACAGGTGCGATTTGTGTGGGAAAGCCTTCAGTGCAAGCTCAAACCTAACCGCACACAGGAAAATACACACTCAAGAGAGACGCTATGAATGTGCCGCCTGTGGAAAAATCTTTGGTGATTATTTATCTCGGAGGCGGCACATGAGTATTCATCTTGTAAAGAAACACGTTGAATGTAGACAGTGTGGGAAAGCCTTCAGAAACCAGTCAACCCTTAAGACACACATGAGGAGTCACACAGGAGAGAAGCCGTATGAGTGTGATCACTGTGGGAAAGCCTTCAGCATAGGCTCCAACCTTAACGTCCACAGGAGAATACACACTGGTGAGAAGCCCTATGAATGCCTGGCCTGTGGGAAAGCCTTCAGTGATCATTCATCTCTTCGGAGTCATGTGAAAACTCACCGGGGAGAGAAACTCTTTGTGTCATCATTGTGGAAAAGGCTCCAATGACATCTCTTTAAGAATCACGAGAGCTCAGAATAGAAGGAAACCTCATAAGTGTAAGAAAGGCAGGAAAGCCTTTATAAATTCATCTTACAGACACAAAAGAATACATGTAACTTGGGAAAAATACAATTTGTGTAATGATTGTGAAAAGACGTGAGTGTTTTTTCATCACTTTGGAGATTTGTGAGAACTCACACGGGGAGAAAACATATAACTGGTGTGGAGAAGCCATCAGTGTATATTCAGCTTTTAACATGAAAATTTAGGGAGAGAAATGCTAGCCTGGCATTTAATGTTGAAATGACTTTAGCACCAGCTTGCACCTTCTGGGCACACAAATTAGTACTCTAGGGAAAATCTCTAAATTCAACAACTAGGCCAGCATTTCCTAGCCTCACTGTATTCCTCATGAGAGAAATAACACAGAAGTAAGGAACATGGAAAAGTCCATAATGAGACAGCAAACTGCAGCCAGCTGTTTGTTTCTTGTACAGACCATAATCTAAGAATAGTTCACATTTTTAAGGATGAAAAAGGTGTGACAGAGACCATGTATGGCCCACAAAGTCTAAAATATTCACTGTCTGGCCGTTTACAGAAACCAATTTGCCAACCCCTGTTTGCACAGCAGCTGTTCTCAACAGGGAGTGATTTTGCCCTCCCAGGGGACATTTGACAGCACCTGGAGACGTTTTTGGTTGTTAAACCTAGAGGAGGTGCTACTGGCATGCAGTTGGAAGACATCAAGGATGCTGTTAAATATCCTACAATGCATAGGAGCCCCCCTCACCCCCCAGAACAAAGAATTATGTACCCCGAAATAATGAGAGGTTGAGAAACATTGGCTTACAGCCGCCTTTCAATTTGTGAAACGTGAGTACTCACACTAGGAGAAATTTCTATTTAAAACTTTGAAACTATAATCAATATAATAATTTCAGGAAATGTGAGAACCCACACTTCAAACAATCCCTGTGTGGAGATGATGTCAGCTACGGCCCCCTCACTTGTGCTTAGGAGAATTCATTCACACCCCAATGGAATTTTCTAGTGAATACGAAATTGCATTTGTCAGTTTTTCATAATGAAAACAGACCCTAGCTCATTAATTTTTTAGCCTTTGTTTTTGAGGTGATTCTCTAAATTACCTTTAGACCACATCCCAAAAGGTTTGTATGTAGTATTTTTATTTCGTTTTTGATAGTGTGTTAATTTCACTTTGGGTGACTTTCTTGACCAATGAACTCTGAAAAATCTCATGTACTGTGTAATGTGGGTATTTTTAGTACCTTTTTGTTACAAGTATCTAATTTAAATGAATTGTGATCAGATGATGCCTTCATTAGCTGGATCCTTTAGGACGTTCTTAGCTTCTTGTTTAGCCAGGAGTGGTATATACTTCTAGTTGCTTCCCCAGTATCTCATCTTCCATATCAAGAAAACCCAGATTTTGTCAAACTAGTATGTTATGCTATTTTAAAAGTCAGGTTTTGTTGCAACTAGTATAGTCCACTGACTGTACTACTGACAAATACGGAGATGTTACTGTGTGGGCACTGAGAACGGTCTTGAAAAAGATCATTCTTACCTGGGTTCCTCCCCACATGGTTTTTTGTTTTTTTTTTTTCCCTTTCCCCTGCTTCTCACCTTGCAAGGAGATCCAGTACCTAGTGTGAAAAGAGCTACTTTGTGACCAAGAGGATGCAACCCAGGGGCTAAAGAGGAGCCTGCAGAAAATCACAAGTGATTCTGGCCTGCCCAGTGGCTTCTTTGAGTGTCCACACTAGCCGTGGATTTGTTATTTCCAGACTTCCTAGTACATGAGAAAAATAAAACTGATTATGGGTCCAAGCTGCTTTGGATAGTTCATTTATTTCTATTTAATTGTTTTTCTTGTTGATGGGGGAGGGCTCTGCTACCCCCTGGATGCTGTCTGTAATGCGTTCACCTGATCATTAGTGAGCTTTTATAACTGCTACACGGGTGCGTATAATCTGCTATGCTTTTAATTGTTGGATATGGAGTTTTAAATTCTTTAAACCAAGTTTTTTAAATTGTATTTCAAATCTTTGATGTATTTAAACATTTATTTTCCTGACTTCTTGTATCGAAGAACAGTGTTAATTTTCACAAACACCCTAAGAAGCAGGTGCCATAGTGTCTTCCTTTTGCATATGGAGAAATCTAAGAGAAGTATAGGTGACTTGTCTGCAGTCAGCCTGTTAACAGGTAGGTGGCAGTGCTTGGATTTGAGCCCTGGTGTCTGGCTCCAGAGTCTGTATTTCTTATAGGTCAGACCTCGTTCTGTGCCCCAAGCCTACAGAGTGAATCAGAGTATTTGCCTTTGTGGTGCTTACATTCTACATGGGATTGAGGCACCTGATGAATGAGTAAATATATTGTATCTCAGATGGCGGTCAGTGCAATGAAGGAAAAATGAAGCCTGTGATGATGAGAAGGAACGTGGGATTTAGTGGAGCTATGGGGCAGGTAGGGAAAGCCTTTCATTTCAGGGGATGTTTGAGCAGAGATGTAAAGGAACTGCAAGCGTAGGCCGTGTTGTAATGTGGGGAAGAGCAGCACGCTGGCAATTCAGAGGCCATGAAGGACAGTTGTGCTTGGGGATGGCCACGTGCTAGGGACAAAGGGACCAGTGTGACGGAGTGGATCAGGCTTGCGAGTTGCAGAAGAAGACGAGGTGAGAGCTAGATCAGGAGCCTGGTCATGGGGACATCTTGTGGGTTAACTTGAAGGGCTCTGCCTTTCATGATCAATGTGTTGGGAAGTCAGTGGAGGGTTTTGGAAAGGGTGACAACTATCCAGTTTCTGTTTTTAAAGGATCACAGTGGCTTCTGGGTTGATAACGCTAAATAGAGGAACAAGGTACAAACACACTTGTTAGAAGGCCATTGCAGAATTCAAGTTAGATAAAATGGGGGGCAGATTATTAATAAGAGTCACAGTGATGACGATGGCCGTAGTTTCTTTTTAACTTCCAGATAGTGATTCTTGGTTTTATTATCCCACAACGTACTGCCTTTTTCTACTGCTGATGTACCGTTAGTTACTGGACTGTTTCCATTTTTCCCAGTTATGAACAATGCTGCTTTAAGAAATTGTATACATACCCTCTGGAGGATTGGTGAGTTTTTCCAGGAGTGTGAAATTCCTGGGTTGTAAGCTCTGCGCATGTTGTATTTATCAGTATAATGCCAAAGTCATTTCTACAATGTTTGTATACTGACATTTTGTGTATGTGTGGTAACATTAAAACAGGTGTTACTAAAACGCAGAAGTGCTTAATTCATACATGTATAGCTAAATGATCCCATGAACACATCCATGTGATGAGGCAAAAAAGTGTTACCAGGAGTCCTGATACCTCTTCTTGTCTCATCCGAATGACAAACCCTTCTCTACTCTCTGCAGGTGACCAATATTCTAACCGACATAGCTTGGGTTTTTTGTTTCTTAATCCTTACAAATGGAACCACACAGTATATGTTCTTTTGTGTGTCTTAATTTTTCCGAATATCTTTGTGAAACTAATCCATGCTGTTTTGAGTATCCCTAGCTAATACATTTTACTATGTGCCATTATTTGAATATTCCCCAAGTTGTTGAAGCAGGTTGTGTTGATGGACATTTGACTTTTCAGCTTGGGGCTATTTGTGAATAATGCTGCTATGAGCTATTTTAACATTTCTGATAGTGCATGAGAATATGTATTTCTCTTGGGTGTGTACCCTGGACTGAAATTGCTGGGTCATATGGGATCCATATGTTTATTTTTCATGGATGATGCCAGTTTTCCAAAGTGATTGTGCAAATTTGTTTTCCAAGAAGCTATTTTATTGAGTTGAATAAGATGGCACTAAAGTTGCCTGCCTTTTTCTTACTAATTTATGTATTCCAGATGTGAGCCCTATGGGTGGATATGTTTTGTAAATATGTTGTCCCATTCTGGCTTGTCTCTTCCATGTTTTTTTTATTTTGTCTTCCTCTTCTGCCCCCACCCCCTCCCCACTCCGGTTCAAGCTGTTGTTTCGCAGTCCAGGCGTGGAGGACACAACTCCCTGGCCCATGGTGGCATTATGAGCCTTGCGCTCCCCCCGGCTGAGGCAGTTGGTCGACCACTCACAGCAGCTCTCGCCAGCTGCTGGCCACTCATGATGGCTGCTGGTCACTCACGCTGGCCACAGGCCACTCATGGCAGCACATGGTAGCCCATGGCAGCACACAGCAGCCCATGGCCGCTCACGCTGGCTGCCGGCCACTCACCCTGGGCACCGGCCACTCCTGGCAGCACGCAACAGCCCACGGCAGCTTACACCGACCTCCGGCTGCTCACGGCAGTCCAGCTCTAGAGAGAGCTGTTGTTCACAGTCTTAGCTGTAGAGGGTGCAGCTCACTGGCCCATGTGGGAATCGAACCTGCAACCTCAGCCTTAGGAGCATGGAGCTCCAACCGCCTGAGCCACCGGGCCAGTCTTCCATGTTTTAATTGGTATTTTTTTTGATGAAATGAGTTCTTAATTTTAATGTCATCTAATCTTTATGGACAGTACTCTTCTGTTCCTATGTAAGAAATATTTGACTACCCTGCAGGCAAGAACATGTTCTACATTTTCTTCAAGTTTTATTGTTTCAGTATACACGTTTAGATCTACAATCCACCTGGAACTGATTTTTTGTGCATTTTATAAGGTAGGATTAAGTTTTCTTTTTTCTACGTTGACCCAGATCATTTATTTAAAAAGTGCATCTTTGCCCCGGACATTTGAGAGGTCACCATTGTCACATACTGAAATTCTGTATGTATTTGGCCTAACTCTGAATTTCTTCTATTCTATTGATCTACGTGTTCATACACCATCCACAGTGTTTACTTTTTTTTAATTAAAGTTTGTTGGGGTGACAGTTGTTAGTAAAGCTACATAGATTTCAGGTGTACAATTCTGTATTACATCATCTATAAATCCCATTGTGTGTTCACCACCCAGAGTCAGTTCTCCTTCCATCACCATATATTTGATCCCTTTTACTCTCATCTACAACCCTCTTCCTCCCTTATTCCTTGGTAACCCCTAAACTATTGTCTATATCAGTCTTTGTTTGTCTTGTTCCTTGGTTGCTTTCAGTTTTATGTCCCACATATCATGAAATCATGGTTCTCGACTTTTTGTGTGTGACCTATTTCGCTTAGCATAATGATCTCAAGATCCATCAATGTTGTCACAAATGGCACTATTTCATCTTTTGTTATGGCAGAATAGTATTCCATTGTGTATATATACCACATCTTGTTTATCCAATCGCCTATTAAAGGACACGTTGGTTGTTTCCACATCTTGGCCACCATAAATAAAGCTGCAATGAACATTGGTGCACATACATCTTTGTAGATAAATGTTTTCAGATTTTTTGGGTAGATACCCAGGAGAGGGATTGCTGGGTCATATGGTAATTCTATTCTTAATTTTTTGAGGAACCTCCACACTGCCTTCCATAGCGGCTGCACCAGTCTGCATTCCCACCAACAGTGTATGAGGGTTCCTTTTTCTCCACAGCCTCTCCAACACTTGTTACTATTTGTCTTGTTGATAGCAGAGAAATGTAAATCAAAACCACAATGAGATATCACCTCACACCAGTTAGAATGGCTATCATTAACAACGCAGTGTTTACATTTTCAGAGGCTTTATAATAAGTTTTGATGTCTGAAGGACTAGTTCCCCCTCATGCTTTTTCAGTGTTTCCCTAGGTATTATGCTTGCTTGTTGTTGTTTTTTATATGCACTTTCCTATTATCATGTCTAGTTCCATGATATTAGCTGGTTGGTATTTTTATTGGCAATGCCTGAAATTTATGAGTTCATTTGGGGAGACTTAATTTCTCTATAATGTTGTCTTATCCAAGAACGGGGATGTCTTTCCATTTGTTTAAGTCTACTATAGTGTTTGTCAGGAATGTTTAAAATTTTTCCTTATAACAAGTTTTTGTTGTTTTCCCTAAGTATTTAATCCTTTATTGTAAAGGAGGTTTTCTGTGCCTTTATGTCTTCACTGTTTATGTATATGAAAGCTACTAATTTCATGTCTTAATTTTATAACTTGCTATTTCACTGAATTCTTTTATTTTTTGATATTTATTATTGCTTTTTTGTGGTTTTCCAGGCACTGTCTGCAAATTGAGATAGCTTTACTTGTTTACCCATTCTTCCACCTCTAATTGTTTTTGCTTGTCTTCATTTGGCTGATACCTCTACTGCAGTGATAAATAGCAGCAGAGATAATGGGCATCCTTGTCTTGTCCTAGGGGTAATGTCCCTATTATTTCTCCATTAATTAACATAATCTCTTTTAGAACTAAGGTATATATTTATTTTATCATATTGAGAAGGTATTCTATATTCTTGGATGTTTTACCGTGAATAGGTGTGGAATGTTGTCAAAGTTTTCTGAACAGCTGTGAAGAGGATCATGATTCTTTTCCTCTGGTTTATTAATATAGTATGTGATATTAATAAATTTCTCAATATTCAACAAATCTTGCCTTCCTGGAATGAATTTCACTTAATCATCATGTATTATTTTCCTAATGTGGTTTTAGATTCTGTTTTGCTAGTATTTTGTTTAATGTTTTGCATTGATATTCACGAATGTTAGTTGGTCTGTAGTTTTCTCTGTACTGTCTTTATGTAGTTTAGGTATTACTAGGTTGGTGCAAAAGTAATTGCGGTTTTTGCAATTATTTTTAACCTTTTAAACCACAATTACTTTTATACCAACCTAGTAGTATTATACTTTCCCTTAAGAAGAATTAGGAATTTTTCCTTCCTTTTCAATGATCGAATAATTTATGCAGCATTAGTACTGGGGTTTTGGAAGAGTTGGTAGAAGTCCCTGTAAAACCATCTGGGTCAAGTGCTTTTTTAGTAGAATATTTTTTTAGGAAGTTTATTTCTTTTATGGATATTGCTCTGTTTTAAACTTTCTAACTTGAATGGTGTCAATGTTGTTAATCTGTATTTTCCTAGAAAATTGTTCAGTTCATTTAGCACAAAGGTCAGCAAAGTTGTCTCATGATTTTTAAAATGTTTTCTGATTTGGTGGTCATCACCTATTTTTGGTGTGTGTATTTGCTTTTTCTTTTCCTGAATCAAATGAGCTAGTGTTTTACTTGTTTCTAAATAAATAAGTAAATAAATTAAGTAAATAAATAAAGTGGAATTTTGACTAAATTAGATCTGTTGTTTTTCTATTTTCCTCATTCATGATTTTATCTCCATTCCTGTTTTATGCTTTCTTTTGGTTTATTTTTCTTTGTCTTTTTTTTCAACTGGTAATTAATTTATACTTAATCTTTTATTGACAAGTGTTTTGTGCAGTGAATTTCCTCTTGGCCACTGCTCTAGAATACAGTCCATACGTTCTAATAGGTAAGTTTTAAAAATCATTTTTTAAAAATTCTGTAATTTCAGTTTGTATTTCTCATTTTACTCAGGAGTTAATGAGAGGTTTTTAAATTTCCAGGTAAATGAGCCTTTTTGTTTTTTGTTAGTGCTAGGTTTTATTGTATGTTGATTTTTCTGCAATTTTTATTTTCTAAAGATTTGGGTAGTTCCCTTCTAGTCTTAGTTTGCTAAGAATTTTTTTATTTAATTGGGAAATATTGGGGGAATAGTGTGTTTTTCCAGAATGTCAAGTCGTTGTTTTTGAATATAGTTGTGGAGGATGCAGCTCAGCTCCAAGTCCAGTCATTTTCAATCTAGTTGTGGAGGGTGCAGTTTACTGGCCAATGTGGGACTCTAACCAACAACCTTGGTGTTTGAACACCTCGCTCGAACCATGGAGCCAACTGGCTGCCCAGCTCCAAACTCAAGCCGTTACCTCTCACTGGCCCATGTGGGAATCGAAGCAGCGACCTTGGTGTTATGAGCACCGCACTTTAACTGTTGAGCCAAATGGCGGCCTACCAGCGGCTTAGATCCAAGCTCAAGCTGTTGCCTCTCACTGGACCATGTGGGAATCGAACCAGCGACCTTGGTGTTAGGAGCACTGTGCTTTAACCAACTGAGCCAACTGGTTGCCCTTTTTCTGCAATTTGAATATACTATGTCTCAATGTAGATTTTTTTGCTATTGATCCTTCTTGGTGATTTCTTAGCTTCCTGAATATGTGGTTTGGTGTCATTAATTTGGGGAAATTCTCATCCATACTACTTCAAATATTCTGGTCCTTTCTCTCATTCTTCTTGACAAACAGAATATCTGAGAACTGGGGGATTCCCATTACACGTTACACTTTTTGTAATTGTCCACAGTTCTCAAATATTCTGTTTTGTCTTTTTAATTCTTTCTAATATTTCCTTTTTATTCTTTCTTAGAGTTTCTCTTTCTCTGCTTATATTACCCATGTTTTTACATGTTCACTTCTTCCATTAGAACTGTTAGCATGTTAACCATAGCTATTTTAAATTCCCCATAATAGAGTTTGATTCTGATATTTACTTTCTCATTTTAGATGTTTATTTATTTATTTATTTATTTATTTATTTATTGCCTTTCAACATGTCTTGCAGTTTTTTGCTGAAAGCTTGACTTGATGTATTGGTTAAAAGGAACAACAGTAGATAGGCATTGAGTGTGATTTATTTTTCTAGCTAGAAGTTAGCCTGTGTTTACCAGTTGCTGTAGCTATTGTGTCAGAGACTAAAGCTTCCTCTAGTGTCCTTATTTTTGTCTGTTTTATTGGTTCTTCTAGAGACTCCTCAAATAGGGCCCAAGACTAACAATTCTTTTAACTGTATTCCCATCATACAGGAGCCCTAGAAAATCCTTCTCACCCTTCAGTTTAAACAATACAAGTTTCTAAAGACAAGTTCTAGCCTCGGACCCTTAACAGTTTTTTTTGATTTAATATTGATCGTAATTTTAAAAAAAAGTATCTGTCTTACACGAGAAGACGGCAGATTTAAATACGTGGATTAACTACAGTCTTGTGCACATCATGGTAAGGCAGTCTGGATTTACCCACAGAAGACAGGTGAGAAGAGGCAGCTTCTCAGCTAGAAATTGGGAGCCTCTGTGAGAGTGCTTACTCTGTTCAGACCTCTCTTCACCTCCTTGTGACTGCTGTGCCTTTTAGGCCTGCATCAACTGATGGCTCAGTTGGACAGATGGTGCATGACGGGAGGGGCCCACACTCACAGGGCTTCTGCCCTCCATTTGGCTTTCTGACATCTCTGCACTCTTCCTTTCTACTTGCAGTGCTTCTGGGCACATCCTTGAGTGGAGGTGCTGAATATTCCTCAGTTCTTCGTCAAAAGTTGTCCTAGACTCATTAGTGAAGAAGTAGTAATCATTGACTAGCTCTCGCCTAGGTTTCGAAAAAATGTGTACCCTAGAGGCCAGGCCTGCAGGGAGGAGGAGAGCACTTTCAGCAGTGAGTGAAATGGGGTTATTTCTTTAATTAGGAGCCTTGGGAATCGAGGGCAATTACCCCCTCTGTGCCCAGTCCCTCCATCACCTCAATTAGCAGCAGCACAGAAGGAAACTGAATTCCCATCTCCTCATACTCACAAGTTTCCCAGAGCTCTTGACTCTCATTACACTTCCCTGCCAGTTCTTGGGACAGACATAATACCTTACACAATCTCTCTGGAGGGGATTTCTAATTATATTCTTACCCAGTCTCCTTGTCTCACTATGGCTTTCAGTTCTTGAGGCCTCTCAGCAGGAACCAGCTCTATCTAGTGTAATAATATTTGGGTAACTCTCCAATTCATGATTATTTCCTCTGTAGGGAACCAGGGAATATCAGTTATGTGCCGTGCACTGAGTTAGGCTTTGGGAAAAAAGACAGGAAGACCTGGTACTGTGTTTAAAGGAGTAAAGGTCACGGAGGAGAGACAGGTATAAAGAACAAACAAGATAGCTAATATGGCCAGTTAATCCATTCTGGAAGTCCCGGAGGAGAGACAGGTATAAACAACAAACAAGATAGCTAATATGGCCAGTTAATCCATTCTGGAAGTCCCAAGGATAGGATGTTGAACTTGGAGCCTTTGAGGAAAGCCATATGGAAGAGGGGATGCAAGCTAAGTGTAGAAGGCTTATTTATAATGTTCAGGACCAAATTTGAATAAACATGCCAATTCTGAGAGCAAAGTCATGGAAAAAATCTGACATGTAAAAGGATAATCCACGAAGTAGGAGAAAAAGCTGGAGGAGTAACATGGGACAGATTAAATAACACGCACACATAGACACATAGACATCAACAATTTACGTACCAGTCTCAATTTAAATGTCAATTGAAGTTGATGAAAATCCCTTGACATTTGGTGAGATTTGCAGTTTATAAAGATAATGTGTGCCCCTTAGAATGAAATGAGGGCCTGTTGATATTTGCTGCATAATAAAACTACCCAAAACACAGTTTAAAACAACCACAATTTAGTTCACAGTTCTGTTTGACAATTTGCACTGTGCCTTGCTGGGCTTACTTGTGTCTGCAGTTGGCTCCCAGTCTGGCTTGGGGGTTTCTTGCTTTTCGCTCAGGTCACATCCTCCAGTGATCTAGATGGGGCATGTATACATGTATCCGGAAGGTTCCAGAAGAGTACAAGCTCCACTGTGCAAGTCCTTCTCAAGTCCCGGCTTGTGTCACCTTTGTCTGCAACCCACTGCCCGGTGCAATCACATGGGTGAGCCCAGAGTGGAAGGGTACTCAAGAGTCACACAGAAGAGGCCTGGGTCCCGGAAACAGGAAAGGGCAGAAATGGTAGCTGTTTTTGCAGTCACCCCAGGGCCAGTGTTTGTATTGCAAGTGTCCAAATGAGAGGGAATAGCTTTATACATATAAAATTGGCATATACTACATTCTTAAAATATGCAATGTGACAAATTTTGACCTGTGTGTACACTTGTGAAGCCATCACCACAATCATGTTGGTGAACCCCAAAACGTTTTTCTCATGTGCCTTTATAATCCTGATCATTTCCAGGCAACCAATGAACAAGCAGGGTTCTTGTCCTGGGGAATTCTGAGGTCATTAAAATTTGTTCATCTGTTTGTTCAACAAATGGCATTGGTGTTTCTTCTATTCCACACCCAAGGCCTCCTCCATGCAAGAATGCTTGATGAGAGGCCAGTGTATTAGGTCTATTCAGTTCTGGGCCTTAGGAAAACCAGGGTCTTCCCCTCACTTCATTTTTCCTACATTTTCCTTTCCTTCATTCTTATGGGTCATGGTATATCAGTGGTTCCCATCCAAGAGTGATTTATCCGTTAGGGTCATTTGGCAATGTCTGCAGACATTTTTTTAGTGTTCATAACTGGGGCATGAAAGTCGGGGAAACTCCTGGTATGTAGTGTCTATGCCACAGATGCTGCTAAATGACCTGCAATGCATAGGACAACCCCGCCACAAAATTATCTGGCCGTAAATGGCGACAGTACCCAGGTTGAACAACCGTGTAGTAGATTAATAATTTTCTATACCAGGAATTAATTGCAGGATGGAGGACAATCAGTGCTCCAGGCTCACGAGACTGGTCCTATTCTCTTGGCTTCATCTAATCTGCCCAGGTCACCAGAGCCAAGGGTTCCATAGAACCGTTGGTCGTAAGACTATTGCACTGAATAAAGTGACTTTTCCAGGAGCCGTTGTTTGGTGTCTCACCCTGAGACATCTGCTGGAGAAGAATGCAGCCGGGGCAGACCTTTCCAGGGTATAGCATCCTGCCAATAGATCTATCTCTTTGGGGCACAAGAAGGGAAACAAATATATATGCAGTGTTCATAAACATGCCCACTGCTTTTGAGAATCTCTATATTAGACAACACTTCTATAATCACCCAACAACTATATACAATCAAGAATTTGAGGCTGCGTAGAGACATTCAGTAGCCTCATAAATAATTAAGTGGGATCAAACATTGGAATCTGCCTCGTCTGAATGCAGTGATCACCAAGAGGGTTCAACAGTCCTCAAGACAACCCAAGACACGTTTTTTTAGTTTTTTTATTTTTAAAGATTTTATTGGGGAACAGTATGTACTTCCAGGCCTTTTATTCCAAGTCAAGTTGTTGTCCTTTCAATCTTAGTTGTGGAGGGTGCTGTTCAGCTTCAAGTTGTTGTCCTTTCAGTCTTAGTTGTGGAGGGAGCAGCTCAGCTCCAGGTCCAGTTGCCTTTTTTTTTTTTCTAGTTGCAGGGGGCACAGCCCACCATTCCCTGCGGGAGTCGAACCGGCAACCTTGTGGTTGAGAGGACACACTCCAACCAACTGAGCCATCCGGGAGCTCAGCAGCAGCTCAGCTCAAGGTGGTGCCATGTTCAATCTTAGTTGCAGGGGGTGCTGCCCACGATCCCTTGCGGGACTCAAGTTGTTGAAATGGCAATCTTGTGGTTGAGAGCCCACCGGCCCATGTGGGAATCGAACCGGCAGCTTTCGGAGTTAGGAGCATGGAGCTCTAACCACCTGAGCCACTGGGCCAGCCCAGCCAAGACACGTTTTTAAAGGTCTAAATTTTTGCTCTCAGTTCAAGAGACTGTCCCCATGCTGCTGAACCAGTATAAAGGGTGCTTTGTCCTCCATCACCCAACTGTAGAGAGCCCTTGTCTGGGGCCACATACTGGTCCCATTCTGTCTCTGGTATCTCCTGACCTCACAGATCTGGCCAGCATTTGGTGTTCCTAGGGCTGTTCGGGGGGCTTGCACAAGGGCCCCCTTTCCTACGTGGCTTTCTTGGTGCTCTGAGTCACAGTTCTGGGGCTGTACTCAGCCCCGTCTAAACCCTAGCCTGATCAACCCTCTAACCAGTTTTTCCAATTCTGTTCTGGTCATGGATCCTTCTCCTGCACTGCCCTGCAGCCCCCCCTCACCCCCATAACAGTGCAAGCTATTGTAGTTAATAGGGTTAAAGGGACGGAAGAGTCCTCGGCTTGCTGTTCAGGCTCTTTGTACTTTTGTGTGATCAGCACGGACCCCGATGGCTCTCGTGGATCGTGTGATGGCTAACAGTTACTGAGTGCTCACGTGAGACACTGTTCTGAGCTCTCCTATGTGTGACATTTCGTCTCCACCAGAACGCTTCAGGAAATTTATACTTATCCTTGTTATTATGGATGAGGGTATGGAAGCACAGAGAAGAAACTTGGGCGAGAGTACAATAGTGAATGATAAAGATATCTGAACCCAGAGCCCTCTTAGCCACTATGCTCTGATACCTCTCAAAATAGAACCATAGGACTTCACTCATGTTTGGCATATAAAACTGAAAGCAATAAACAAGACAAAAACTCACAGACACAGGCAATTTAGTGATTAACAGAGGGTAAGGGGGGGTGGTAGAAGAGGGAAGAGGAGGTCAAATATATAATGATGGAAGGAGAACTGACTGGGTGTTGAGCGCACAATGCAATACATAGATGATGTTTTATAAAATTGTACCCTTGAAACCTATGTAATTTTACTAACCAATGTCCCCCGAATAAATTTGATAAAGATTTAAAAAAGGTGCCACAGATTACCATTTGAGGAAAAGGGCAGAGGATTAACAGATGAGGGAATATGAACAATTGCTGAAAATACCAAAATTCTCTCTCTCTCTCTCTCTCTCTCTCTCTCTCTCTCTCTCTCTCTCTCTCTTTCTCTCTCCATATATATATATATATATATATATATATATATATAATCTCCAAAAAAATGTATACACATTTTGAGAAAGGAAAATGTGTTAAAATTGTAATAATGTATATCGATAACAAAAGATAAATACAAGTCACATTTGACTTCTGCAATTACAAATGGTGCTCAAAGTGGTTACCCTGATGGTAACCACTGTACTTTTAGTACAGTATTTTCCTTTCTTAAAATGTGTATACATTTTTTTGGCACCTGCGATAGATAGATATAGACAGATATACCTATATATCTAGTTTATATAGATAGATAGACAGATAGATACAGATATAGATATGGAAACTGGAATGAGTAGGAGTGTGGCAGTCAGCATAGGCCTCCTTGAGGAACTGCCAGTTTAGATTTGAAGCCCAACTTGTGAGAAGGAGAGGAGCCAGGCATGTGAAGATTTGGTGAAGAGTGAAGCAGGCAAGGAAGATGGCAAGTAGATTGCTGTGGACTTTTATTCCAGATCTGGCTTATATGGAACAACAAACATCAGAAGTTTCTAATTAGTCCTCGGTATAGGGCAGTAGCCACCTCCAAAACAAGATGCAGTAAGTAAAATGTTATGGGGCCAAGGCGGTCAGTGAGAGACACAGTCCAGGTAATGGTTCCCAGGTAGACTGGAGAAAACACGGTCCAGCAGGCGTCGTGCTGTGTTCTCGCTGGAACATCGCAGAGGTAAAGAGGAGTCGGTGTGTAAATATTTGTTGTCCTTCTTGGCCTTTCTAGTCCCGTGCTGCATTCCTGACTTGCTTTCTCCTCCCTTGATGCTTGCGGGAGTCTGTATCTTTGAAATAATTTATTTTCACGAGAAATTTAGTTATCGGTTGGCCATTTTTTCCCTTTTAGTAAATGGTGAGCCTTTGGGTGTGCTGCTTCAAGTTTGTGTTTGGTTCAGGAATGTCTTCCAGTATATCATGAATAGCACTTCTCTGTGTCTCTAAAGTACATATGCAGGACCACTAATTATCAGCACTTTGGATCTCTGTTGTTCTTAACTTCCATGATCTCACCGAGAGTAAGCTCCTCTGCTGAAGTCTCAGAGCCTCCTTCATGTCCCCGTTCCTCAGACTGTAGATGAAGGGATTCAGTACGGGGGCAACCACCGTGTATGTCACTGAGGCTACTGAACTCTCTGGACGGATGGGCTGTTCCAGATATGAGATACAGCCCCCCCAAGGCGGGCACCAGAGAACAAGGAGGTGACTGAGAGGTGAGACCCACAGGTGGAAAAGACTTTATGCTGACCCACAGCCGATGAAATGCCCATTATGGAGTAGATAGTTCTAGAATAAGAAAAGAGAATCCCAATCAGGGGAATAACACCCAGAAGGCCAGTTACAACATACAGCAGGATGTCGTTGGCAAGAACGTCCGGGCAGGCCAGCTTGAGAATCTGAGCAAGTTCACAGAAGTGGGAGATTTCTGTCTCTGCAGAAGGACACCCTCAAAACCACCAGACTTTGCAATAAAGAATATGTCAGGCAGATGAACCAAGAAAGCAGAAGCAGTAGACCCCAGAGGCGTGGGTTCATGATGACCGTGTAGTACAGGGGGTGACAGATGTATTTATGGCCACAGAGCAGTCATCGGCCGTCACGGTCAGTACGATGAGCAGGTTCCCTATAACACAGACCAGTACATACAATAAATCCTTTGTTTATCAATAATAACAAATGACATTAAAAGGTATATTAAAATCTGAGGGAAGGAGAATTTGTAATTTATCAGAAAATATAAAAGTGCAGTAACTTAATAAATTAGCTCTTAATAAGAAAAAACATCAAAAAATAAAAATAAGAGGCTAAATACAAGTGGATAAAAACATGAAAAAGTGCTCAAATTCCATCCTAATCAATGAAAACTTAAACAGAGTAAGATTTAGATGCCATTTTATAGCTTTTTAGAACAGCTTTAAGTTTACAGAGAAATCGAACAGTACAGAGTTCCCATACAATCCTCTCACCCTTCTGCCCATCCCCTCATGGTTGCCTGTTATTAATGTCTTGCATTTGTTATGGTTGATGAACTGATATCGATACATTCTTATTAACTAAAATCTGCGATTTACATTAGGGTTATCTCTTTTGTGTTGTATAGTTTTATGGGTTTTACCAAATGCATGGTATTATTTATGCATCACCTCAGTATACGGACTGCTGCAAAAATCTCTTGTTCTCCACCTATTCACCCCTCCCCTCTCCAACCACTGATCTTCTTACTGTCACTATAATTTAAGCTTCCTCCATGTTTTTTGTGTGTGGCTTGATAGCTCATTTCTTTTAATTGCTAAATAAGATTCCATTGTCTAGATGTACCACAGTTTGTTTATCCATTCACCTCTTGAAGAACATGGTGGTTGCTTCTAATTTGATGACGAAAACTACATAAAATTTGGTGGACATAGGTTTGCAACTCAACACTAGGAGTGCAGCTGCTGGACATATGGTAAATGTATGTTTTCCTTTAAAGAAATAGCAAAAAAAAAATCAAATTTAATGAGAATATCAAATTTTTGAATTCTTTTTTCTTTTTGCTATTCTGTTTGGTGTTTTCTTCTACCTTATCTTCTAAATTGCTGATTTGATCCTCTGCTTCATCTAATTTGCTGTTGATTTCTTCTAATATATCTTTCATTTCAGTTATTGTATTCCCTATTTCTAACTGGTTGTTTTTTATGTGTCTGTCTCCATTTTTATGTTTCTATCTCCTTGTTGAAGTTCTCCCTGAGCTCACTGAGCATTCTTATAACCAGTGTTGTAGTCTGTCTGGTAGATTACTTGTCTCCATTTTGTTTAGTTCTTTTTCTGGAGTTTTGTTCTGTTTTGTTGTTGTTGTTTTTTTATTCGTGACACATTTCTTTGTCTCCCCATTTTGGCTGCCTCCTTGTTTTTGTTCCTATGTATCAGGTAGTGCTTCTGTGTCTCCCATTCTTAGTAGAGTGGCCTTACGTACTAGTTGTTTTGTGGGGTCCACTGGTACAGTCTCACTGGTCACCAGAGACAGGTACTCCAGGTGTGTCCCTGGTGTGGGTTGTGTGCGCCCTCCTGCTGTAGTTGAGCCTTGGTTGCTGTTTGCACATAAATGGAAGGGATTAACCCTTGGGCTGATTGGTTGTGAGGACTGGCCCTCACTACAGTGGAGGAGTTGTGGTGCAGGGGTGACCTGAGCAGGATTTGCTTCAGCAGGGCCCTGGTGCCTGCCCAGTCTGCCCCTTCAGTGTGTCATCCTTGGAGGTGGCCAGGTGATGCTCCAGCTCAGTCTGAAGCTGGCCACCAAACATGCCAGTCCCAGGGCCTCCTGGGAAGAAACCCACTGCATGCCAAGTTCAGCCTCTACCTGTGCCCTGTCCTGGGCCACCCAGCATGAGCCATAAAGCAATCCATAGGTGGTCAACCACACTGGGCTTGGAGGTGCCTTGAGAGTTCCATTGTGAACCAAGGCACCTGGCTGTTGTTAGTGCTAGGCTTAGGACTGTTCAGCAAGAGGTATGGGACATGTCAAAGCCAGATACTGCTTGTTTGTGTTCTGCAAACCCTTGAGAGATTTTGGGAAAGTCCACAGCATGAGCCAAGATAGGTCATTTGTATGGAAAAGCCACTGTATGGAAGTGGCTTGGGTGGGCCCACACGTTGGGTGGGGTCTCAGGGAATCACCAGCATGGGGTGAACAAAGGGTGTTTTCCAGATTGATGGAGACTCACATATGGCAGCATCTTGCATCAGCATGCCAGGAGGGGAGTGCTCCACAAAGAAATAATGGCATCTGCTAGCTCCTCCATCTAAGAGAATGCTGCCCCTCCAGACCTCACCCTGAAGCTAGACATCTTAGTTCCTCCTCATGTGTCCTTGGTGCCTTTCAAGCTGCTGCCCCAGCACTGGAGTTTAGAGCAAGTGAGTCCATCAATGAGTAAATCCATGTATGGGCCCTTTAAGAGGAACACCTGGGACCCTTGTCTCACCTAGCCACAATCTCCCAGGTTTTCACAGCCAGAAGTTATGGGGAAAGAAATAACTTTCCCCATTACTGGAATCCTGGGCTGGGGAGCCTGGTGTGGGGCTGGGACCCTTTGCTCCTTTGCTCCTTTGCTCCTTTGAGCCTTGCAACCAAGATATCATACGCAGGTGTGGGACCAGCCCATTCTGCATCTCTGCCCCTCCTACCAGTCTCAAGGTGGCTTCTTCTGTATGTCTTTAGTTGTAGGGCTTTGGGTCAGCTAGACTTTAGGCATTTCTTAATAGTGGTTGTTTTGTTGTAATTTTGATGTGGTCATGAGAGGGGTAAGCACAGCATTTACCTACACTGCCATCCTGGCTGGAAATCTCTAAAAATTAAAATATTTTTAAACATGAAAGAGTAAATTAAGCCACTGAACAATTTCCCATAGAATAAAGACCTTTCTTGGGATATCAGAGAACAATTGATTTAAAATTTCAAAACATGCAAGTACTTTTTTTTTTTTTACTGAGTGTTGAAGTATAAGAGATCCTCTCCAATTAATGTTTTGATAAACTTTATCTCATAGAATTTCCAAATTTATTAAAAAGTGTGTTAAAATGAATTCATGGCATAGATATTTTTTAATCTTGCCATAATAGAGTTGTTGCTCTCTAAGTCTAGTTACTAAAAGGGATGAGGAAATTGCCTATATAATATTTGAAGTCTTGTATTTATAGTTCCAATGGTTGGATTATACCAATGTTGGATTATACCAATTAATCCAATGTTGGATTATACCATTGAGGTTCTAAGTGTTTATCAAATGATTTATATGTGGTAGAAAGCTGTTCATTTAGTGATGTTATTCTTGGTAACAGGAAATTGCTTTAACTTACTAAACTTGTATTAATACGTCTGACTTTGATTTTACCTTAATTCTAATTTACTCAACTAATGAAAGAATGGTACATTTCACCAGAGTTAAAAACAAATGATTTATAAAAATAAATGATTTCTAAAATACATTCATTTAAAAAATGCATTGCAGAAATCCAACTTTTGTGGCAAATCAAGTATCAATTAATATCCTACAATCAACTGGAGCATTTCCTTTGTCATTTAAATATTTTCTCATGTCTAAAATGAAAAAAATATAGATATATCTTATAGTACTAGCCTCTCTCTTTTGCTCTTCACATCGAAAGTTCTTGATAATGTTCTACACTTATGAAATCAATTTCCTCACTGCCAAGTCACTCCCAAACCCACTATAGACTCCTCCCCATCACTCTAGCAATTTCTTCTATTGTTTTCCAAACAATTTCTTCTATTGTTTTCCGCGTCACTAAATCCATCACTTATTGTTCAGCCTGTATTTTACTTGACCTTGTACCGTCATTTTACATAGTTGATTATCTCTCTCTCTCTCTCTCTTTTGAATGTGACTTTATCTCCACAGTGTGTTTACCACCAGGTAGCCGCTCCAGTCCTGATACAGTCACAAGCGTTCACTGAGACAGATGCATCTCTGTTTTCTTCTGTGTTACTTTGAGAACCTAAGTACTGTGGCTACAGGAGGATGGGTCTTTGCAGCACACATTCCTGAGGGGGAACCTCTTTCCCCAAAGTGAAATCAATCATGGTGAAAGATTTTCCAAGAAGGAGAGGCCCATGGGGGTCAGGGAGATCCATTTGGCTCCATAGAGGCCTTCCTGGAAAGAGAAATAGCACACATGTTCAGTTCTGCCATTGGCTCTTTTCCCAAAGGGAGCTGAATGACTTCAAGACTAGAAAATCAGAGGAACAATTTATTTAATGAGGAACAATGAGAAATCATTCTCCCAAGGCTTGAGAAACCATCAGTACTTCCTTAGCATCCCCACCTGATGCCTGACCAGGAGGAGACCATACTTGTGCCTTCCGTAAACATGACTTAATGCCAGGTTCCATCTCCCCACCATTCCCTGGGACAGTCTGTCTCCAGCATCCAACACTCAGAGGAAAAAGCAACGCCAGTGGAGTGAATCACCTGTTTTAGTGAGTGCTGTGTATGAAAAGAAGGATTTAAAAAGTGATGGGGGAAAGAAGTAACACTGTTGATAGATAATGTTTCATGACAATTCTTTTTGTTTCATCTCTAGAATTTATTTCTCGGGTTATTTATGTCTTTTTAGATTCCACTGCAGCTGTTTTCTGTCACCTCCAGCTCTGATGGAAACTAGTGACCTCATTCTGCAACTAGTGACTTCCTGTTTCAGTAGGAATCGGCATTCCATCAAGTGTAAAGAGTTTCCAGCCCACCTGCTCACAGCTCCTTTATCCTTCTCTAGTATAGTAGTTCTCAAAGTGTGGTCCTGGAGCAGCAGCATTAGGACCCCTGGGGAACTTGTTGGAAATGTAGATTCTCAGGCCCCACTCAAGACCTGCTGACAGAAAGTCTGGGGATGGGACCCAACAGTCTGCCTTAAGAAGCCCTCCAGGTGATTCTGATGCATGCTGACATTGGAGAACCTCTGCTCCTGCAAAACCCCTGCTTCTCCACCTCAGCTCCATCCTCATTTGCTTTATACGAGGTTATATACACTCTTTGGTTCAACAGACACGTACTGGATACTCACTGTGTGCCAGGTGTCGTCCGTGTGCGTCACTACAATTGTGACTGGGTCTTTCTCCCTGTTATCTTTCCTAATGATTGTCTGCAGAGACATAAAAACACTGATGACGCTGATTAGTTATAAATGAGTTTCAGTTGACTTTCTTTCGTGTTCTAAGGAGATACATCAGCAACTGATAGTGACCAATTTAGTTTTTGATTTTTTTATTTACTAAATTTATTTGGGTCACATAGGTTAGTAAAATTATATGTTTCAATTCTGTAATATATCACCTACATGTTGCATTGTGTGTTCACCATCCAGAGTCAATTCTCCTTCCATCACCACATATTTGACCCCCTTTACCCTGTTCTATCCCCCTCCCCCTTACCCTCTGGTAACCACTAAACTGTTGTCTGTGTCTATGAGTTTTGCTTCTTTGTTTGTTTGTCTTGTTCCTTTGTTATTTTCAGTTTTATATTCCACATATGAGTAAAATCATATGGTTCTTGATGTTTTCTGTCTGACTTATTTCGCTTAGCACGATAATCTAAAGATCCATCCATGTGGTCACAAATGGCAGTATTTCATCTTTTCTTATGGCTGAGTAATATTCTATTGTGTATATGCACCACATCTTCTTTATCTAGCTATGTATCAAAGGACATTTTGGTTATTTTCTTGTTTTGGCCACCGTGAATAATGTTGCAGTGAACATCAGGGTACACATATCTTTACGGATGAATGTTTTCAGTTTTTGGAGGGTAGATACCCAGAAGAGCGATTGCTGGGTCATATGATAATTCTGTTCTTAATTTTTTGAGGAACCTCCACACTGCCTTCCATAGCGGCTGCACCAGTCTGCATTCCCACCAACAGTGTCTGAGGGTTCCTTTTTCTCCACAGCCTCTCCAACACTTATTACTATTTGTCTCGTTGATGAAAGCCATTCTGACTGGGGTGAGGTGATATCTCATTGTGGTTTTCATTTGCATTTCTCTGATGATTAGTGATGTTGAGCATTTTTTTCATATATCTGTTGGCCATTTGTATGTCTTGGGAAAAATATCGTTCAGGTCCTCTGCCCAGTTTTTAATTGGATTGTTTGTTTTTTGTTGTTGTTGAGTTGTACAAGTTCTTTATATACAGAGGGTGCCAAAAAATGTATACACATATTAAGAAAGGAAAAAACTGTTAAAATTACGCTGATGGTAACCACTTTGAGCACCTCTTGTAATTGCAGAAGTCAAACGTGACTTGTATTGATCTTTTGTTATCAGTATATATTGAGTATTACAATTTTAATAGTTTTTCCTTTCTTAAAATGTGTATACCTTTTCCTGTCTCCCTCTGTATTTAGATATTAGCCCCTTATCAGACGTGTTGTTTCAAATATCTTCTTCCATTTGGTTGGTTGCTTCTTTGTTGATAGTTTCTTTTGCTGTGCAGAAGATTTTTAGTTTGGTATAGTCCTATTCATTTATTTTTGCTTTTACTTCCCTTGCCTTTGAGGTCAAATTCATAAAAGCCTGCTGAACCCAAGGTCCATAAGTTTAGTACCTATGCTTTCTTCTCTTCAATTTATTGTTTCAGATCTTATGTTTAAGTCTTTGATCAATTTTCAGTTAATTTTGGTATATGGTGACAGATAGCAGTCTAGTTTCATTCTTTTGCATGTGGCTTTCCAGTTTTTCCCAGGACCATTTATTGAAGAGGTTTTCCTTTCTCCATTGTATATTTTTTGGCTCCTTTGTTGAAAATTATCTACCCATAAATATGTGGGGTTATTTCTGGGTTTTCGATTCTATTCCACTGGTCTGTGTGTATGTTTTTCTACCAATACCAAGCTGTTTTGATTATTGTAGCCCTGTAGTACAAGCTAAAGACAGGGAGTGTGATACTGCCAACATATTATTTTTTCTTAGAAGTACTTTGGCTGTTTGGTGTCTTTTTTGATTCCATACAAATCTGATGATTTAAAAAAATCTATTTCTTGAAAAAATGTCATTGGGATTTTGATGGCGATTACATTAAATCTGTGTATTGCTTTGGGTAATATGGCCATTTTAACTATGTTTATTCTTCCAATCTATAAACACAGAATATTTTTCCATTTCTTTGTATCTTTTTCAATTTCTTTTAATAACGTCTTATGGTTTTCAGCATATAGGTCCTTCACATCCTCTGTTAAGTTTATTCCTAGGTATTTTATTCTTTGTGTTGTAATTGCAAAAGGATTTTTTTCATATTTTTATTAGTTTCAGGTGTACAAAGCAACGTAATAGTTAGACATTTACACTCCTCACAAAGTGATAACCCCCCTATCCCAACTACTACCCCTCTGACATCTTATATCACAGTTAATACCATTGACTATCTCCCTTATGCTATATTTCACCTCCTGTGAGCAGTGGGAGATATATATATGTTATATATATGTTATATCAGGGATATATATATATATATATATATATATACACATACATACATACATTCATGTATATGTTATATCAGAACTTTTCTTAAAACTTTACAATTAAAATAGGTAAAATGCCTTATTGTATGTAAATTATCTCTTAATAAAATTGACTTAAAGGTTGAAAAAAAATGGATAAAGGACTTGAACAGACATTTCTACCGTGTTGACACCCAAATAGCCAACAAGTATATGAAAAGATGCTTAACATCACTAATCAGTAGAAAAACACAAGTCAAAACCATAATGAGAGATCACTTCACACCCATAGATGACTAATATAGAAAGTAAGTGTGGAAAATTGGAATCCTTGGAAAGTTGTGGAAAATTGGAATTCTTGTACGCTGTTGGTGGGATTGTAAAATAATGCAGCTGCTATGGAAAATTGCTATGGAAAGCAGCAATTCTTCAAAAAAAGTAAAAATAGAACTACTATATGATCCAGTAATCCCACTTCTGGATATATATGCAAAAGAATCGATAGCAGAGTCTCAAAGAGATACTTTCACACTCATGTTCACAGCAGCATTATTCACTATGGCCAAAAGGTGTAAGCCCGTCAGAGGTCCACTGGCAGATGAATGGATAAACAAAATGTGATATATAAATACAATGGAGTATTATTCAACTTTAAAAGAGAAGGAAATTCTGTCACATGCTACAACATAGATGAACATTTAAAACATTATGCTAAGTGAAATAAGCCACTCAACAAAAGGACAAATAAGTGAAAATAAGTGATTCCACTTATATATCTAAAGTAGTCAAACGCAGAGAAATAGAAAATAGAATTGTGGTTACCAGGGGCTGGGGGTGGGGGAATGGAGAGTTGGTCAGTGGGTGTAGGGATTCCATTTTGCCAAATGAAGAAGTTCTGGGGATCTGTTGCTCAACAATATGAATATACTTACACGACTGAACTGGACACTTAAAAATGGTTATGATGACTATCTTATGTTATGCTATTACTATTTCTATGCTTGTACCACAGTAAAAAACTTAAATTTAAAAAGAAAAACAGAGAAAACAGACACATTACATATAGAGCAAAGCTATTATTTAAAAATATAAAATGATCTAGTTACTCCAATTAAAAGGTAGAGGTAGTCTGTTGGGTAGAAAGCAGGATTCAGTTATATGCTGCCTGTAAGAAAACCAGTTTGTCCTTGTGTGGATTAGCACTAGCATGATATGTCTGTTTTCATCCTTTTACTTTTTAAACCTTTTTATGTCTTTATATTTAAAGTGTGTTTCTTATAGGCAGCGTACAGGATGAAGAGATAATAACTGAAAATTTTCTAGAAATAGTAGCAAACATCAAACCACAGATTCAAGACGCTCAGAGAACCTGAAGCAGATAAAAAAGAAGCAGTCAGAGAAGAAAGACATATATGATACTCCCCCCTTATCCACGGTCTCAGTTATCCACAGTCTATCTGGTCTGAAATGGAAAATTCCAGAAATAAATAATTCATAAGTTTTAAATCATGTGCTGCTGAGTAGCATGAAGAAGTCTTGCCCCATTTCACTGTGTCCCACCTGGGACACGAATCATCCTTTCAACATTACGCTGTAGACACTCCCAGCCAGTTAGTCACTTAGTAGGTATCTTGGTTATCAGATTGAATGTCATAG
The DNA here is from genome assembly GCF_964194185.1 of Rhinolophus hipposideros. NCBI lineage: Eukaryota > Metazoa > Chordata > Mammalia > Chiroptera > Rhinolophidae > Rhinolophus > Rhinolophus hipposideros. The sequence goes on along the minus strand of NC_138062.1, from coordinate 54,972,844 downwards.
TATTCGCAGTGCTTGTGTTCAAATGACACTTATTTTGCTTAATGATGCCACATTCACATAACTTTTATCACAATATATTGTTATAATCGCTCTATTATTAGTTATTGTTTTTAACCTCTTACTGTGCCAAATTTGTAAAATAAACTTATCCTAGGAATATATAGGAAAAAACATAGTACATGAGGAGTTCAGTACTATCTGTGGTGTCAGGCATCCACTGGGGGTCTTGGAACATATCCCCTGAGGATAAGGGGGGACTACTGAATAGAGAAACAAAGATAAGGAGAGCAGCACACTTCTCATCAGAAAATACAAAAGTGAAAAGACGAAGGCAAGAGATTTTTAAAGAACTGAAATATTTTTTTCCTTAGATCAGACAGGAGAGAAGAAAGAGGCTAGCCGTGAACTGTGAGTGGTAGAAAGTATAGGGATATAGGAGAAGCTAATAATAAGGTCTAACATTTTATTAACTGTTTATTATATTTCTTATACCATGATGAAGTTTCAGACACTATCAGTAATTTCTCATGACTATGAAGTCTTGTTATCTCCATTTTGCAGATGAGATACAAACATCTTAATAATTGTCAGGTCATCAGAGAACCAGAAAAACTGCACATCCAGGTATTTCAGAACCACATCCAGGGCATGCCATATCTGTGAGCAAGGGAACAGTAGAAGTCCAGTGTCAAGAGTCATCAGGATCTGAAAGATCAGCATTAGGAAGTAGACGATAGTTGGCAATGTGTGAGCAAACAGAAGACTGTCAGCAAGTAGGGTAGGAGGAACCGGAAAAAAGAAGGTTGAGAACAGAGCTGGGTCAGTAAAGAAATGAGGTAGAGGTTCTGAGAGTCCTTCCTTTTACCCAGCATGCAGCTGAAAGGGCTAGCTTTCCCAGGGACATGATCTACGCCGCCCTGGGTCCTGTCAATCATCAATAACCATTTGTTCAGCAGCCTCTAAGTGCTGGATACTAAAAATATAAAGACTTATAAGACACAACTCTGGTCTCAAATAACTACATAGAGGCACATACATGAAGTTAAGAGATTACAAAAACAACATGAAGTAGCAGAATTGTAAATTCCCAGGGAAGGACCGACTTTAAGGAACCACAAGGCTTCCTGGTAGAGATGAGATTTGAGCTGTTCAACGAAAGAAGAGTGGGGCAGAGGCAAGGAGATGAAAGAGGAACACATTCCAAGCAGGAAACAAGGCACAGAGTTGGAAATACATATTTTGTGATGGACATTATACTGGTAGGCAAAACAGCTTTGCAAAAAGGAATATTAGAAGTTCAAATTGAAAAGATAGATGCCAGAATGTGTGAACTCTGGGATTCTGGGATGTAGCACAAAACAAGATGTTCCATTTCCCAACCATTATTTATCTCTACTGCAGGGTCATGTAATCTGATAATAGAGCTTTATTACTCTTAATTCTTTTATTACTCATAATACCAAGTACATGACAATTTCATGAAATACCCAGGGAGGAAAGGAAGTATGAAAACTAAATGCACATTACTATAAGTGTTCAAATATTTTTCTTGAATCTTAAAAGTTTTAAAAAAAAACAGATTACTGTCCTGTTTGATTTGAGATATTCAAGACTTCTGATGCAAACTAAAAATAGCAGAGTAACGAGGTGTTCCTATGTTCTTAAAGCTTCGCATACGGGTCAAGGGACTTCGCTCCTGACCTTTTATCGAAGCATGTGGCTTACATGTAAAGAGACTCTGACTTAAAGTGACTGAGAATTGCTATTATTCCTTCTGTCTCTCTGAGGCCAGAGCATTTCAAGTGGCTTCAGAAGAATCTTTTTTTTTTTTTTTGTGCATAGATTCAAGGCATCCAAATAAAACTACCAACAAGAAAAAAAAATATACAAGTGCTATATTTCCTTCTCATGAGAAACTTAACACGCAATAACGAAGTTGTCTTATTTCAAGGTTCTCAGAAGCTCTCCTTGGGAATTCAAAGTGTAACTTAGGAGAGTCATGTCAGCATCATGGTGGAGTGATAAAGGGTAAGTTACTAGGTTGGTGCAAAAGTAATGGTGGTTTTTGCAATTGTTTTTATCCTTATAAATCACAGTTACGTTTGTACCAACATGATAGTTCACCTTCATAACCTGCCCACATTCTCTCAACCTGTGAAAGGCAGAGACAGAATGTTCTTTGGTGTTTTGGAAAGCACATGGGTTCTGTAGTCAAGCTGATTACAATTCAAATCCTGGTTCTGCTAGTGAGAAAGAACCCAGGCACCATCCTCAATCTTGGAGGCCCTTAGCTCCCTCTGTAAAATGGGTGCCTAATGCCTACCTCAGAGGGTTCCAGTGAGGAATAAACGAAATGACGCAATGCAGGCTAAATACCAGCCACGTAGTAGGCACATTGTAGGCACTTCACATCCATTTTCTTCTCTTGTCCCCAGTACGAAATATAATTTTATAGATTATAAAATTTCCCGTGTGTACTTATAAAGAGTAAATCTGAAATTTAGTAAATGCCACGAATAACATTTCTAGAAACTGAATCAAAAAAGTATTTAACATTCAGTACCATGAACCTGCATGCATAGAAGCCACAAAAATAGACCAAGGAAGAAAATGTGATCTCACTACAAATCAATGTAGAGACAGTTTTCTCTTTCCCTAAGGCAGTAAGTGTTCCATGGTCTTAATTAAACTTTTCAAATTTCATCTTGATACTTCCATTCCTTTGAAATCTATTCTGATAGAAGTCTTCAGGCTTTCTTCTCTCCCTTACCTACCATTAAACATTCGCACATACACATTCTTTCTGAGTGTGTGTGTGCCGTGTGCGTGTGTGTGTGTGTGTGTGTGTGTGTGTGTGTGTGTGTCCCTCCCTCCCTCCTTTCCTTCTCTCATCTCTGACCTCTTGGCTCCCAAAATGGTTTCAGTACTTTGGAAAAGAGTTGTAATGACTCCTATAGGGAGTCCCTTCACTATTTTGTTGGCCACAGAATGATGTTCCGAATATGGAACTGTGTGATTGTTGTCAGGCAAGCTATGAATAGACTTCTTATCTTTGCAGATCATTTGATGGCTCTTAATTACCCGTTGATTAAGTCCAAATTCCTTAGTTTGATAATCAAGCCCCTACTAATGGCCTGTTCGAACATTCCAGGCTCATCTTCCGGCAATCCCATTAGTATAGTGTTCTGGTCCCTCTGGATAACATACTGTTCCCTAAATGCACTAGCCTCCCAGAGAGCACTGCCTGGAAGCTGTACAAGCATTGCCTTTACTGACGCTCTATCATCCTTGAAATGCCCTCTCTCCACACCTCTTCCATACCTGGCAATAGCTTCCTTATGCCTAGGATTCAGCTTAGATGTCACTCTCACTCAGCCTGGGCTAATGACTCCCTCTTCTGCGCTCCCAGCAAACAACAACAGTGGAACCTATCACCTGTTTCTATAGTTGATGGTGTATAATTTATCCCCAAAAGAGCACAAGTTTTTTATTTATATCCATCATCAGTGCTTTCAGTGCATTATAATATCAGGATGTGGGTAGGACAAAAAATTTATACAAATGTGACTAATGCAAACAAATTAAATCCAATATGATTAGATCCAATTGTGACTGCCAGAAAAAAATTCTGAAAAAAGAGTTTATTTCTCTTTGATATACCGTAAGTAAGGGCTCCAGGCTCTGCCACCCTATTTTGCCCCTGTGCATACTTATGTTCCCACCTTCACCTCAAGATCCAAGGTGGTTGCTCCAGCTCCAGCCATCACACCCGTATTCAGTGCAGCAGGAGATGAAAAGGTAAAGTAAAAGATCACACTCCTCCAATTAATTTCCTGGAAATCATAGGTACAATTTCCATTTTCTGGCCCGAAACCAGTAAACTGACTACACCTAGCAGTGGGTAGTGTAGAGTCTTTATCTAAAGTTGCATTATACAAACAAAACATACGCATGAAACAAACTCCCTGCAGCCGCAATGACTTATGATAATTTAAAGTTATGCTCAAGGCAAATTAATGTGCTATAATTTAGCATTAATTAGTCTACATTCAAGCATATTTTTATATGTTTTTATAGCTAGGACTTAAATTTAACTCAATCATGTATTAGGATATTATTGCAGTCACTGCTTTTGAGATTGCCTACGTCTACTTTTAGCAGGATTGGTCTCCTCAGCTTGGATTATTAAACACAGAGACCCAATGCTCCCTAATGGTGTTAACGAAAAATAGCTCCTAAGCAAGTTCTATAACTTAATTGTAGTCAAGAAATCAGCTTAGTTATATTATTTAAAGAAATCACATTTTAAATTCAGTGCCCCAAACTGAATCTTCCCCTACAGAAATTTCCCTTCCCTTCTCATCTTAATGATAGCACCACCTGCCCATCTGCTCAAGCCAGAAACCTGGAAATCTCCCCACTCAGTCACCACATTCTGTTGATTCTTCCTGTTTCCCCCTTACCGTCACACTCTTAGTTCAGACTCGCACCGCGCCTGGTCTCCTGTACTCTCTTTATCACCTCCCTGCTGCTGATCACAGCCCCTTCCTCTCTGCTTTTGGGGTGACCTTCCTACTTACTAGTGTATTGCTTACATCCTTACATCCTCCTGAACACTCACAGGACCAAGCCCACACTCCTTAACTTTCACCCCTCCTGGACATCTCAAGAATCTGGGTCCTGCCAACCCTTCTACCTCCAGCTTCTGGCACGTCCCCTCGTTACCATAAGTCCTTGCTTTAGGACACACTTGTCACTTCCAGAATGCCACGTGGCATTCCCATCTTTGGACCTGCTGTTCTTTCAGTCAGGAAGGCTCTCTCTCCCCTCCCCCACCCTTTCCTTCCCATCCTCTGCCTGCCTGACCTCCTAGTGCTCCTCCAAAAGTCAGCTCAGACATCGTTCTTCTGAGTGACCTTCACTTCCCCCTCACCCTCCTCCCACCTCACTGACAACTGAGGCCTTCCCTCTGTTTCACTCCCTTAAAACACAACACTTCCATTATATGACATCACAATATTAAAACTCATCTAGATTGCAAGACATTTTAGAATAGGAATTTTTACTGTGTTTATATTTGTATCCTCAGAACCTTGCACGATACCTAGCACATAATAAGATCTCAATAGAATGAAAAACTAAACACATCAATTAGCATTTTGGTATGTTTATGACTATAATTTCATATGGTTGAGAATTACTGAATTATATATAATTCGATATCCTATTTTTCCACTTAAGATTATAAAATGCTATTTTTATTTCAAATGGGTTGCTGAATCAAGCTTCCTATAATATTTAAAAAATTTAAATAACCATTGTAGAACAGTCCCATACTTTTTAAATTATTTCCCTATTGCTAGATATTCATCATAGTTGCATTTTTATATTACTTAACACTTCGGTGAACACTGTTGTCCATAAATCTTTGTATTTCAGAATATTATTTTTTAAAAAATTCCTAGAAAGAAAGTAACTAAATCACTGTGTGGGTACGGACATTTTTAAGGGTCATGTTACCTACTGCCAAATGGTTTGCTAACATGATTGAACCCATTTGGATTCACAAAAGCAGTACATGAGAGTGGGCACCACATTTGAATAAAGATATAGGCCAACTAGAAAGCATCTATAACAGAATGAAACAAATTTGAGAATTTGTAAACATCACATCCAAGTAGTAGTATTTACCTGAAGAGAAATAAGGCCGAACGCGACAGATATTTGGAAATATATCTGGAGAAAGACATTATGATGATACTGTCATGATGAAGAGGAAACTGTCTTCAGTGTCATTACAGAGAACAATGATAGCATATCACTAGCCATGTGCCAGGCTCTGTGCTAAACATTTTAGCTATACTAGTTATTGAGTCTTCATTTTGCAGGTAGATAACTAAGACTTCAAAAGATTTAGTCACTTACCAAGAGTCACAGAGATAATAGCAGATCTGCTATTCAGAAATCCAGTTGGCACTGATTCTGAAGGTCATGTTTTTAACCACTACACCAGAACTTTCCAAACTTTTCCACCAGGGTGAGCCTCGTGGTAAAAAAGAGTGAAAGTTGATCCTTGGGGAATGGGAACTAGAGACAAAGTTTAGCCCTCTATAAGCAAGTGAATTCCTAGAAGCCTTTGTTTTTTTTCTTCAAAATTCTGTGCACATTTTTGCAACTGCCATGGAAAACAGCATGGCAGTTCCTCAAAAATTTAAAAATAGAATTACTGTATGATCCAGCAATCCCATTTCTAGATATACAGCCAAAGGAATTAAAGGAAGTGTGTTGAAGAGATATCTGTACACCCGTGTTCATAGCAGCATTATTCACAGTAGCCAAGAGGTGGAAACAATCCAAGTGTCCATCAGTGAATGAATGAATAAACGAAATGTGGTATATACATACGATAGAATATTATTCAACTTTAAAAAGGAAGGAAATTCTGTCACATGTTATAATATGGATGAACTTTGATGACATTATGCTAAGTGAAATAAGTCAATCTCAAAAGACAAATACTATATGATTCCACTTATATGAGGTACTTAGAGTAGTCAAATTCATAGAGACAAGAAGTAGAATGGTGGTTAACGGGCTGGGGGAAGGGGAAAGGCAAGTTGTTTAATGGGCAGAGTTTCAGTTTTGCAACATGAAAAAGTTCTATAAATCTGTTTCACAACAATGTGAATATAATTAGCACTACTGAACTATACAATTAAAATGGTTAAGATGGCAAATTTTACATCTTTTGTATCTTTTAATATAATAAAAATATCTAGGTACATCTTTATATTATAGTTGATTTTTATATTTATAACAATGTTTCTCCCCCTAACTTTCAAGTGAAAATTGTACTCTAGGAAGTATGCAAATTTTATCTCGTAACTTTGCATGTCCCTGAATATCACGTGCCCAGTTTGATAAGCATTAGTCTGCATAACACTTCCAAGAAAGCCAAACTCAACACTATCCATGGGGTACTGTAGTTTTTATATCTTCATCCAGATAAACAATTCTCTATTTTCTTTCTATTTTAAATTTCATTGATTTCTTCTCTTTATGTTTTCTTTCCAGCTACTTTGCGTTTAATTTGTTCTTTCTTTTCTAAATTCTTAAGGTGGAACCTTAGATTATTGATTTGCGACCTTCCTTCTTTTCTAATATAGGTATTTAAAGATATAAATTTCTCTCTGAGTATTTCTTTAGCTGCATCCTATGGTTTTTGATACATTGTATTTTTGTTTTGATTCAGTTCAAAATATTTCTTTTTTGTATGTGATTTATGCTTTCACCCACGGGTTATTTAGCTTGTGTTGTTTAATTCCCAAATACTGGGGGATTTTCCAGATATCTTTGGCTACTAATTTCTAGTTTAACTCCATTATGGTCAGAGAATTTATTTTGTATCATTTCCATCCTCTTAAATTTTGTGACACTTGTTTTATGGCCCAGAATATAGTCCATCTTGATGAATTTCATATGTACTTGAAAAAGAATGCATACTCTGCAGCTATTGAATATAGTGTTCTAGTTGGTCAAGTTGGTCAATTATTTCTCCTTTCAGTTCTATCAAGTTTTGCCTTACGTATTTTAAGCTCTGTGATTAGATGCACATACATTTAGAATTATTTTCCCTTGATAAACTGACTCCTTCATCATTATATATTGTCCCCTTTTATGCCTGATAATAATTCTTGTTCTGAAATCTACTTTGTCTGATATGTATATGGCTATTCTGGCTTTCTTTTGATTAGTGATCGCATAATATATCTTTATTCATTCTTTTACTTTTAACCTATCATTGTATTTATATTTAAAGTGGGCTACTTGTATCTAGCAAATAACCAGATCTTGCTTTTTTGTCCAGTGTGACAGTCTATGCCTTCTGATTGGAGTGTTTAAACCATTTAAATTTAATGTAATTATCAATACGGTGTATGTATCTATATGAGATGATGGATGTTAACTAAACTTATTGTGGTAATCATTTCATAATGTATGTAAATCAAGTCATAATGTTTAAACTTTTACAGTGCTGTATGGCAGTTACAGCTCAGTAAAACTAGAAAGAAAATGATCCATATAGTTAGATGTAAATATACCTATGTACAAAAATTCTAGTGTTTTAAAAACAAAAGCAAAATGCTTTTGTTTTACATTTGACCCATTGTTTTCTTTGTTCCTTTTCTCCTGTCTTGTTTTGGATTGGATTTTTTAAAAAAATATTCCACTGATTTCCAGTCTTGGTTTATTAGCTACGTGTCTGCCTCTGTGGTTGTATTTCTTCCTTGTTGTTACTGCTAATTTAGGTGTGGCCCTGAGGCTTACAGTATGTCACCTATCTCAGCCTGTCTTCAGACAATATCATACCACTTCACCTATAGTGTAAGGCCCGTACAATAGTACACTTTCATTTTGTGTATCCCATCTTTTGTGCCTTGCAATACATTTCACTTTTCCATGTTACAGACCCGCTTAGCCTACACCATTTGTTAACCAAAATTGCTGCCGCACATCTCCAGAATGCCCTCTAGGGGGCGATATTGCCCCCATTGAAACCCACAGGTTTGGGATTTCAGGATTTAAATGTGCCTCTCTTTCATGCTGCCCTTCCTTGGCCCCAATTCCTTATCTTGCCACATCATCAAGGGAATCCCAAGAGCCCTTTTCTTTGTATACTCTTCCCGGATGAAGAATTCATTCACTTCTCTGTCTGCTGCTACTGCCCAGTACTCTTGGTTCCCAACCCATCTCCAGCCCTGCCTTCCTGTGCCTGTCTCTTCCTCTGCCTGTTCAAAGTCTGCTCATCCTTAAAGGCTCCGCCCAAGTGCTGCCCACTCCACGAGGGCTTCTCCAACCACTCCAGTTGGCAGCAACCTACCCTTCTTTTTACCCTTGGAGATAGATACTGCTTGTGGTTTTCAGTTCTTAATTCTATAGAACTGTAGTAAAGACTGGCCCCTAAAAGCCTGGAGAATGGATTGTTAAAATGTGGGTTCCAAGGCAACATCCTTAAAAGATAATATTTCCATGAGCCTTGTCAATTATTTTCATTTACAAACACCCAAAGCCAAGCCATGTATGTGGGGACAGAGCCAGGAGTGCAGTTTCCAGGTTCTCGGCCTCACGTGGAAAGGTGCTGGCTCAGGTAGTAAATGGCCATCAGCTGTGATTGGACGGCCATCAGCTGTGGCTAGTTGGCCGTCAGCTGTAACCAGTGAGCCATTGGTCACCAATATAATTGCCGTAGCTACACTAGCAGCAAAATGGGGTCTAGCAAGAAGATGGTGGCTGAGCCTGCAAGTGCGGATTGCAGCTAGCAAGTGGGGTTGATTGGTTGGCAGAAAGCAGACGGCAGGTTGCAGATCGTGTGGCTCCTGCTTCCTGTGTCTCCAATCCAGCCGCCAGCGAGACTATAGTGGTATGACTCCCCTACCTATGGCTCCGTGGGTGTTCCTTTTTGGCCTCCCCATGTCCTGCGTTCTTATGTGGGGAGCGGGAGCTGAGACCCTGCATGACAATGTACATTTTAACAAGCTCTCAGAGAGATTTTGAAAGAAATTGAAAATTTAAGAATCATTATCTTGGTTAGTTCATGTGCGTCCCGGCTGGTGTGTACCCCCTTTACACACCAGATGGGACACACAGGAATTTCTTTTAAATGCTTGGAAGCTAGCTCCATGCTGAGTACATAATGGGAGTTTTCAGTTTTCAAGCAGGCATTGGGGATTAGTAGGATCCGGGGTGTCTTTGTGGTGGGTCTTAGTCTCCTGGTTCAGCCAGCTCCATTCTTTGTTATGTGCCATTGATAGTGTTTTCTGGGTCTTATGTACAGTGGTTCAATAAAGGGCTACACAAATGAAGCTTCAAGATCAGTACCCCTCCCTTGTTTTCAACCAGGTTCCTCTTGCTAATACCGTCCTGTATTCTGGAGAAATTCTGGAGAAGCCACTGCCAGGGACACATAGGTTAATCAAACTCTTTCCTGTTGTCAAGGAACTTCAAGTCTAATAGATGAGAGACAGGTAAACAAATAATTACACGGTAATCAATGCATATAAGAGGTACAAAAGTATTGGCAGAGTCAGGGAACTTAATTTCTGAGCTGCATTTAAAAGAATGCATAAGAATGAATTCAACCAGGCAGGGAAGAGGAATCCCAAGCAAGGGAACTGCATATGCAAAGAATGAGGATTTAGATCAATATGGTATCAGAAAATGAATGGTGCATGCAGGAGTTTGGTAACGGAGAGTGGTGAGAGTGGACCCTCCTCCATGCCGAGGGTACCCATCAGGAGGATGGAGGTGTTGATGGGATACATTTGTGGGACTACACCCTTGAGGGCACTTGTGTCCCTTTTGACTCAGAAGCAGACAGTTCTTGATGGCAAGGCAACAGCTTTTCACTTTCTCAAGCGCAGGAGCTTCCCATAAGCCCCTGGGGCTCTAGCTCTGGGCTCCACATTCATTCTAGGGCAGTGACTTTCAAAGGGTTTTGATTGCAACCCCCAGGAACAAAGACATTTTATGCTGTGACCTAGAACGTACATACACAAATATAAAATTGAAAAAAATTTCCGTAAAACAATACTTCTGTTATTGCCTGTGATTACTGCGATATTTTGTTTTCTATACTATTTCATTTTTTTAAAAAAATTAAAGTTGGGTGATACCCACTAAGTTGATTTCACAATGCAATGACTCACAACTCGCAGTTTGAGAAACACTGTCCTAGGACTCGTAGCCCAGCTTGGAAGTGTTGGGAAGCAGCACGGTGCTTGGGAGACATTGCCAGAATTGAAGTCTTATTCTCTCACTGTTTATCTGTGTGACCTTGAACAAGTTACAAGTTACTTAACCTTCCTGTACCTGTTTTCCTTGTCTACAAAATGGGATAATAAGAGTACCTACTGTGTAGGATTGTTGTGAGGATTAAGTGAGCTAATAATATATAAGTCCTGAAAATTGCTTCTAGTAAGTGCTGCCTAAGGGTTAGCTGCCATCCTCACCATCCTCATCCTCATCCCTGTCTCTTCTGTTCTCCCTAAAATGAAGCCAAGTTGCAGTGCTATTGGTGGGGCGGGGGGAAGCAATACCAAACAGTTTATTTATAAAGCTGTAAAAAACTGCATGTTGTGTGTGGCAGGGTGGGGAGATGCCCTGGGACCCAGTCCACACAGGCTGCCCCCCACTCCTGTTTGCAGGGCACAGGGGGACACCCCTTTCCCAACCATGGTCAGTGTTCTGGATAAGGTGACTGTTGTGGCTGCAAGGACTCCCTCTGCTTTCTACTAACAGTTTATTTGTTCACCCACTTTTGGTGACCACCTGCAATCCCACTGTCCCAAGGTGAGGAGGACTTCCTTCTTACCATGTATCTTGGGGACCGTATCAGAATGTCTCCATAGAAAGGAAGACTGGCTTTTTCTCCTCAATCCAGGGCACTCAATTCAATAAAGGATGATGAAGAAGGAGGAGCGGGAGGAATAGGAAAAAGGAGAAGGAGAGGAGGAGGAGGAGGAGGAGGAGGAGGAGGAGGAGGAGGAGGAGGAGAAGGAGGAGAAGAGGGAGAAGAGGGAGAAAACTTTGCAGATATGCCAAAGGCTGACATGTTTTAACCCACCTTGCCCAGCATTTCAGATGCCCTGATGATCAAACTAAGGAACAAAAGGGTCATCTGCCCTGGCGGGTGGGAGCCCAAATCAAAAACACTCTTATCAATCACCCGAAGACCAATGCAGGAAATAAAGAACCGGAGACTTGGAGTAAATATTTCATTGGTCATGATGATCAAAAAGATGATGGTTAACACACACACACTCAGACCTCATCCCACCTGTTGCAGGGCCGAAGCAACACCTCTGCGTCCCCACCCCCTTGCTAGGCATCTCTGGCCACAGGCTGCAGCCACTACCCCCACCCACCCCAGCCCTATCCCACCCCCCAGGACTCAGCCCTTCACTCGGTCTTCTACAGCTCTGTTTCAACTTCCCTCAACACGGTGCCTGGACGCTCATGGTAAACAAAAGCCGAGGACTTGACCTGAGTTTGCGGTAGGCAGGGTTGCAATGTCCGTGAGTCCTCCATCTCCCTTTCCCCACCTTTCTCCTCTCCCCTCTCCCACCCCATCATTGTTCCCCAGAAACAAATAGGATGGCTTCACTGGTCAATTCTTTACATGTACAAACACCAAAAGCAGAGGAACACACCCCTGGCCACCCCCCTCCCCCCAAACCCCAGTGCTGGGAGAGCAGCCGGCGTTGGGCGAGGCTGCCTCGGGAACTGTGGAGCTGCTGGAGTTGTCCAGCTGTTCTGGAAACTTCTCTGGCCTCTGGGCTTTACCTGGAGGCCTCTTCCTTTAGCTCCTTGTTTTTCCGCACCTCTTCTGCGTGCTTGTCCTGAGAGGGAAGAGAGGGAAAAGGGCACGTCACACGGGAGGATAAAGGGAGGCTGAAGAACGAGAGAACCCAAAGAATGGCCGCCACTGGAAGTGAAGAGCAGGGTCTCAAGGTGTCCTGAGAAGGGGCAGAAGGTAGCAGGTGAGACTGGCAGGAGGTGGGTCATCAAGCCTGCTGGTCTGTCTCCAGGGAGCTCACTGACTGGGGCCAACCTCCTGTGGGAGACCCACCTCACAGCAAGCCCAGGGCCCACCAGCCTCTCCCTCCCTCATCCGTCCATCCTGGGGGTTGCACTGAATTGTGCTGCTTGATGTAATAGGAGTCACTCAGGGTGGCTGCTGGAGGAACAGGCAGAATAGACAGGCCTCATTGCAAGCGTCCCCTACACACACATGCAACTTGACTGCTGCTTTTATTCCTTGCCCATCTCCTTATGAGAGCTAGCTGTCACCAAGCTAAGCCCCTTGGTGAAAGATGGGGGCTCTGAAAGTGTAAATGGACTGAAGAACTTTTGGAAATGTCCAACTCCAAACGGTGAGCTTTCTTACAAGTGTATTGAGAGAACCCTCTTTTGTTTCACATTATAATCAAGCCAAAAGATGGGATCTGACTTCAAAGGCCTATCAGCTGTGACTTTGAGCAGCTCAACTTCACTGATCAGGCCTCAGTTCTCTGGTCCTTAAAGAGAAGGGCATGCAGGGGAAGCTCTTACCTTTAGAATTCTGTGATTTTAATGTTCACCTGTAGGGCTTATGATGGTCTGCCTTATATTATAACTTATTCATTGTATAATGAATACATACACATACGTATACATCTGTATATATATCCAGGTACTCTATGTGGTGACTTCCTGGTGGGCAGGGAGCGAGCCTTGTTCCTGCTGTCCCCCAGTTCCTTCTATAGCTCCTAGCGTATAGTTGGTGCTTAATAAATAGTGTGTGTGCCAGACTCGGACATCTATCCAAATAGCATCACATCGCACGAAGACGCAGCCTGGGCAGGACCCGTGAGGCAGTCCAGGTTCTCAGAACATACCTTAAACTACAAATCTGTCCCTGGAGAGGCCCTAGAATTTTCCATGTCTCTGGGAAGGAATGGGGAATGGGACATCAAAGGCAGTGGTTCTTAACCTTGCTATGTATCAGTATGACCTCAGAAGCATATTAAACTGAAGGTCCTCAGGCACCATCCCTAGAGAGCCAGCGTGAGTAGGTCTGAGGTAGGATCCACGTGTCTGTGGTGTGAAACTTGACACCAGGGGAGTCTGATGCAGGTGACCAGTGACCCCCACAAATACGGACACAGAGGTATTGTTGAAGATGCACCTGGCCTGAGGCAGGGCAGAAATGACACACCTATATCGTTCCACCTTTTGCCTTCAGGCGGGGAATGGTGAATAGAGGTCAAAATGCCCAGGGAGAGATGCCCATTCATGTTTCTGCTCTGACGTCTTGCTTCTTTGAGTCTTACCTGACCTCCAAAGCTATTACCCCAGACTGTGAGCCTTCCCAATCTCTCCATTTTAGAATCTACCTCCATGCCCAGGTGAGCTCACTGGACACAACCCTGGGTTTCTGGACTCCCTTTCCATGGCCGCCAATGGCCACCTCTCTGACAAAAGGCTGGCAGGACGATTATGGACTGATCTTCCTTAAACAAGTGTGGAAAGAGCCACCAGTTTGTAGCCAAAGAACTGAGTTCTAGTCCCAGTAACACTGCTCAGTGGCTGTGTGACCCTGGGCAAGTCATTTGACCTTCTCTGGCATGGTTTCCTCAATGATAAAATAAGGATAACACCTCTCCTGTGTACCTCATGGACTGGTTGTGAGGCGAGGCATATGGTGAAATTGAAGTGTTTTACAGTCTTTCAAACGCCATATCATGGCTCTAGTCTTAATCGTTTCCTCTGGGTTCTTCCTGAGAGCTCATGCCCCATCCTATCCCAATCCAAGATTTTTTTCCTGTAAGAGTTTGCTCCTAACCATCCCTCTGGATAACTGGGGAAGCCTGAAATCATACCCAGATCACTTCCCTTCCATCTGACAATTGGTGGGGGCCTTGCTACCCCCAGAAGGATGGAGTATATGAGAGGAGGGGCTGCCCCATGCTGGTTAGCTGCAGGGTCTACGCAACATTCAGATCCCCTGTGAAGAAACCAGATGTTTCTGCAGCTCTTTTGAAGTGCCTGAGAGTCTAGGTGGATGGGCAGAAAGGAGCGGGGACCACGCTGCTCACCATGGGACGAGGCCACCGATCGGGTCCCCGGAGTCACCGCGCAGCAGGCGGCTCCTGGAAATAAAACACAGAGCTGGAGCTCTCCCAGGAGCTGCAGAAGAAACTGGGGCAGCCTTGAGACTCGGGAAATGAGGCCATCATGTTCTCAGCAGAACGGGCTGTTACTCTGCTGACACGTGGGACCAACCCCAGTCTCTCACGTTTCTCATATTCAGGTGACACCGTTTAGTGTATTGACAAAAGGCAGCATATTGGAAAGACCTGTAACTCCCTCAGTCCATGTCAAGAGATTTGGAGAAAATCGTGTTTCCTGCTCAATGGGCAGCTCAGCTCATCATGCCCTTGGCTTAGAGCCAAGAGCTCAAGTCAGCATGTTCCAGTGAATTGAACTAGTCTATTCAAGGATGAAGCCAGGAGTGTACAACTGCTTGTTTCTCTCTCCTCCTTTGTATCAGGCAGGCTTTCTCTAGATGATAAGAGGTCTAATCGCCCGAAGATAAGAAGAAATTTGAATTGTGTAGTTGTGCAGCTCGTCCCGCAGGGAATTCCAGTGCTCAGTTTGTGTTTCTTGTCTATGACTTCCCAAACCATCCCTTGGAACTCGTTAAGTACCCAGCCTGACAGAAATACCCCCATTCCTGCCTGAGGCTGCTTGCTCCCCGAAATGATATATAGAGCCATCATACTTGCCACAGAAGGACGAGAGTATCCCAGGAGTCTCCTCTCTGATGCGAGACCACTTACCTTCTCTTGCAGCCGTTCCAACATGGCAGCAAGGTGAGCCTCCCGGTTCTCCTTATTAGATTCCATCTTCTGGGCTAGTTTTTCCTTAGCCATCTTGATGAAGTTGTTGTTTTCCTCGATGGCTTTTTGGATCACCTCCCGCTCATGTTCTCGTTTCTCTGCCAGGTGCTTCAGGAGCTCAGCTTCCTGGTACTAGGGAAGTACAAAGGCAGAAAGAGACCCTTGAAGGTGAGCATAGCAGGGATGTTTCTGCCCAGAACACACCCTGAACGGGGTCCCTGGTCCATTAGCAGGAAGCACAGACACTTCCTGGGTTCTCCCACCATACGCTCAGTTATCTTTTTCTCATTGCCATCATTCATTCATTCACTCATTCACAAATACTAAGTCAGCATGTACTATGTGCCAGGCACTATTCTAACAACTTGGGAAAGAAAAAAAGTATAGTACAGATAAGATATTCATAAATAATTCTAACCCAGACTAGCATGTGACGTATGTCTTAAGACATAGAGAGGAAGTGCTGTAGGGACTCAAGGGAGGAGAAGATTATCTTCTGCTTGAAAGATTAAGAAAGCTAATACAAAGATGGCGTCACAGTTGGGCCATACAGAATTAATAGGAAACATGGCAGGCACGCCAACTAAGGAGCCCTTTCTTAATTGTCTAGACTTTCCTGAATTCTTCAGTGCTTGTCTATGGTTTACTCTTGTCACTGTACCTATAAGGCCACCTCTTGGAGGTATGTAATGCAGTGCCTTATCCTCCTAACCGAACTAAGCTCCTAGAGATGAGGGACTTTTACTTCTTTGTTTTGCTCAGTGGTGCCTCATTCTCTGCCTTGCACATGGGAGGTGCTGTTTTAAGTATGTGTAGGTTGGTGGTAACCTTACCCAGCTCAGGGCCACCACCTATCTTCTCCAACTCCCGCCCCCTCCTGCTGAAATGGAAAGAAGAAAGGACAGCACTTACCTTTCTTCGCTCCTCAGCTGCTTCTAGTTTCTTCTGTATCTCTTCCAGTGACGGATCTCGCCGTCTGGGTAGGGAGGCATTGAACTCGGGCACCCCATCAAAGGAAGGTGGCTTCAGGATGACTTCAAAGGACTGGCCTGAGGTGCATTTGTTCAGCTCAATGACTTCCATGTCAGAAATGACACACCAGTTCAGGTCCACTGTGTCTGCTGCAGAGAGCAGAAAGGGGCTGCTCACCCCCTGAAGACTGCACGGGCACCCATAAAGCATGCACACAAACGGAGATCTGGGGTCCCCAAGGCAAACCAATGACCAGGGTTCTAGGTCTGTCCTGAACATGACACCTAAGGTCAGTGGGCTCTGATGGGGCTGGAGGTTGGTAGCCACAGTGACATCTCAGGTTGCCGGTTTAGGGTCCCAGGATATGTGTTTTCTAATAATGGCTGTCGCAACTGCTTTTGCTTTTGCTTCTGCCACAAGGTTCCTCTCATAGTTGAGCTCTTACTCAAATTGTCATCTATGGTGGCTAAGAGTGGTACATTTACCACCACCCACCACCCGTCCACTCTTCAACCCACTCCCAATCTGATGGCTCAGCCTATTGACACCTCTGCCCCTCTCCCTCCTACCCTGCTCTCTTCTTTCTCTCCAGTCAGCACTGTCTTTCCGCTGGCTTTGATCTTTTCTCCTACACTGTCTCCCACACCAGCCTAAACAACAGAGAAAAACAATCTCAGGTAACCCGAGCACCTCCAGCTCTCATTTCCAGACCAAACCCGTCCCTTTCTTTGGACCCCCAGGAAATTCAGAGGCGGCCTGTGCCATGAGCACCCCTAATCAGGACGTGGTCATTCGGGGCTCCCTGCTCACATCCTGGGACACGGTGTCCTGGGAACCTGTCAGCACGGCTATCATAGAGCTTCCTTGGGTGGCTGCAGGGGCATGTCGTCTGCCCACCTCTGGACTCTCCCAGAGCGTTTTCTACCGTTTGCGCAGGAGACTTGGCGACCATGGAATCTAGCAGTTTACACCTGTCTTGCCTCCTCTTCTAGTCTAGGTGTTCCGGGGGAGCATAAGCTCTGCTTCACTTCTCCATCTTCCGCAGCACCCATTTGTTCAGTGAATGAACAAAAGCTAAAATCAAGAGCACTCTGCAGCAGGTCTGATTCAGACCTTCCACTGCTGCCTGCTCCCCCAGGCCTAGCCCCACGCCTGCCATCACCTGCTGCCTAGAACCTCAGAGCTAGCTGCAGTGATTTTACCGGCTCAGGGAGAGAAAAGATGCTGTGAGAAGGAGGTGGTCAGGAAATTGAGGTAGGGGGTGCTGTACTCATGAATACAAGCCACAGGACCGCTCCAGCCATTACTCTCCCGATGGCAGCCCTCACTTACCTTCATATTTATAGGATGACTTATTCAGGGGATCGGCCAGGAAGCAGGAGCAGAACAAGGACACCAGCGGGAGTTCCTTCATCTTCTCTTTGTAGGCTGCAAGAACACCCAGGAGGTGAAAATGCTCACTCCTCCTAGTCTCAGAGCCAGCAGCCCTGTGAATCTGAATGCCCGAGCAGCTGGGGGTCCCCAGGTTCCACAGAGGCACCCAGACCTACCCTTTGGCTGGGGACCCAGCCCCCTTTGCCCCAAGTGACCCTCTTTAGGAGTCCTGTGTGTGATTTGGACCTATAAGAACCTGAGCCTTCCAGAGCACCCAGATGACACCATCTTTTCCTCAGTGTATCGTCTTCCTTCACAGTGTCAAATGCAAAATGTCCAGAGAAAGACCCCAAGCACCAGTGCTTTCACCCAAGCCTAGCACCCTGGACTCAGCTATCTCCCCACACTTGCCTAGGATGTTCAACATGCGGGAAATCCACACTCCATTTTACTCAAAGTACTTGGCAGTGCTTCCCTGAAGGGTAAAGAAGCTCACCCCCATCCTTCTGGTCTCACCCTTCCGTGGGTGGCGAGCTCGGGCTGGGAGCCTTCTTTGACCTTCCCAGTGCAGTGGTCACAGCCAGAGGGGCTGGTGTCCATGAGGACACCATGGAACGGTACCGCCACCATTGTCTAGTCTTTCTGTGACTGGGGAGGATTTGCAAACCAGAAGGTCAAGAATCAGAGCTGATGTGTCGATGGCCAGCCCACCCTCACCCTGGCACTGTGCTCCTGGCATGACCCACCTCC
Organism: Rhinolophus hipposideros; assembly: GCF_964194185.1. Taxonomy (NCBI): domain Eukaryota; kingdom Metazoa; phylum Chordata; class Mammalia; order Chiroptera; family Rhinolophidae; genus Rhinolophus; species Rhinolophus hipposideros. The sequence continues at coordinate 54,954,308 of NC_138062.1, read as the reverse complement.
CCCACAGCCTTGGGGCAGCACACCATTTTTAAAGCTCGGGCACACTCAGGCTCTCTCAGCTTAACACTCAGCGCGATGCCCTGGCACTCTCCTCCTCATTTTCTTTTCCAAATTAAAAACATAATTAACTGCAAGAATAATACATGTGTATTGTAAAAACTTTTTAAACACACGAGCAAAAGGAAGAAGAGCGTGGCTGGGATCCCACCCACTGTCTAGAGATAACCAATTTTAACTATTGGCTGTAATTCCCATCAGTCTTTTTTTCTGTGAGTGTGTAAGGACATATATGCATATACAGAAATACCCTGTGCTTTGGTGCCCCCGTCTCATACATGGTTTTATACCTACCAGCCAGGGTCATGTTTTCTGGAATGGGAGAGCTGAATCCAACTGAAAGTCACAGATGAGGTCTGTCACCAGCTCAGGACACTGTCACAAGTCTGAGAAAAAGAGAGTATTTTACCGCTGATGGGTTATTCCCATAAGGAAGGTCTTTACACAAGCGGGGTGAGAACCCCAAGAGGTGCCTCATCTCCACACCTACTCTCTCTTTCCCAGACACCAATCACCTCTCCCACATCAACCCAGTCAAGTTCAGCTTCCATGGACTAATGATAGTTTCTTAATTGGCTCCCAATCTCAAGCCCCCTGAGTGTGCAGACATGGGTTTCCCCAAACTGCATGGATCAAAGGGTGGTCATCTGTCTCCCCGCACAGCTCACTGGCCTGGCCCAAAGCAAGGAGGAGGATGAGACATTAATCTTAAATCCAAATTACATGGGAGACATTCCCAAAATAACTTTGTTGTGAATCCCTCCCTACACCCACACAGAGCTTCCTTCCACACCAGCCCATTCTGATACGGGTGAGAGGGGATTGGACACAGGGTGTCAAAATTCAGATGCCCTCTCACTCCCTTCCCTCCAAGAACCACTGTCCTAAGCATTCCTTGATTCCCAGGTAAGATGACCTCTGACAATGAGAAGAACAAACGGTCTTAAGGAATAATGTCATCATAATGTGGTCAGTGCAGAGATGGTAATTGGTGTGCGGGTTATCGTGGGAGCACAGAGAAGGGACTCTCTACTCTGCAGGAGGACAGGGAAGGCTCCCTGGTATTAGCAACACCTAAAGTGAGTCTTAAATTAGGCAGGAGACAGTAGCGGGGGCATTCTGTTAAAAACAGTACATACAAGGGGCAGGGCTGAGAGGGCTTGGTGTCTATGAGGGTCTCAAGCTGGTTGATGCTGGACCAAAAAGTGTGAAGGAGAAGCAGGTGGAAACAAGAGGCAAGGAGAGAGCAGATCGGAGAGTGTCTGGCGGATGGTAGGTAATGGGCCTGTCCTGACGGCTACTATTCATTCGATGGAGTGAGAAATAGCCAGCAGCGAGTGGCTGTCACAGGGATCTCTTGATCCTTGGCCACTGTGATGGTTAACTTTTGTGTCGACTTGACTGGGCTAAGGGATGCCCACATAGCTGGTAAAACATTGTTTTTCATGTGTCTGTAAGAATGTCTCTGAAAGAAATTAACATTTGAGTGGATAGACCGAGCAAAGATGGCCCTTCCCAGTGCGGGTGGGCCTCACGCATTCTGTTGAGGACCTGAGTAGAACAAAAAGGCAGAGAAAAGGCAAATTTGCTCTCTGCTTGAGCTGGGACCTCCATATTCTTCTGCCCTCAGCCATGGGTAAGCTCCTGGTTCCCAGGCCTTCTGACTGGATGGAATTATATCACCAGCTTTCCCGGCTTCCAGCTTGTAGATGGCTCATCATGGGCCTTCTCAGCCTGCATCATTGCAGGAGCCAATCCCTCATAATAAATTTCTTTCAATGTATCTATCTATGTCTATATCTATATCTATGTCTATATCTATCTATATCTATCGATCCTATTTGCTCTGTCCCTCTGGAGAACCCTGACTGATACAGTGGCCCGCAGTGGTCACTGTGCCAGGGGAGAGGGGCGTGAGCCTACAGCTTGCCTGCCTGCATCCTCATGAGACAAAGAGACCCTGAGGCTGATGGAGAAGCCCTTTCACTCCTTCATGAAATGTTTTCCCTCAGGGACCAGCATCCCTACTGGCTGGGGAAGGGCAGGAGAGGGGATGGGAGCAGTGGGCTCAGCCCCAGCTCTAGGGCTCGCCCTGAACGGAGTCAGACAAAGACTTCATCTCTCTTACTCGCTGTTGCGAGTCAATTCACAGGCCTGATGTTGCATTCCGGAACCCCCTTCATTCTGCCCCGAGTCATATAAATTAAATGAGAAATGCCTATGTACTGCCTCCAGCAAAAGGGGGGTGCTTAATAAAAATCTTTGTTTCAGTTCCTTTCCTTTGCCTTTTGCATCAGGGTGGCTACCAGGTACCACATGCCTGCTTCAGCGTCATTACCCCTGGTTCTCACCAGCCCTGCAAGTAAGGCCTATTGTCCCCATTTGCAGATGAGGACACAGAGGCTCAGAGGATTTATGAGCTTGCAGCTAGAAAGTGAAAGAGCGGAGACTTCAAGCTGGGTCAGCGGGCCTTAAAGTGCTCTATCCCGCAGCATCTCCTCATTCTTCTCCTTGTGCTTCGCATCCAGAGGCCCCTTCCACAGCCCTCCCAGTGCAACACAATGGGCCTCTCTCCTCAGAGTCAAGTTGATCCCGACAGTACCAGTGAATCCCTCATCAGGGAGGTGGGCCTGCGTGCCTGGATGCGACATCCCTGGTCATGAGGCCACATTCTACAGTCTTCACTCACTACCAGGCTGACCGCTGAGGCAGCTGGCAGAGGGAGCCCTTGCCAAGAGAGAGAGTGGCCTCAGATTTTAATGTAGGTACTGGAGTAGAAGTGGGGTCCAAATAGGTGAAGGGGAGATAGAGAAGGACACCTTGAGAAAGAAGGGAGACTGAGCTGAGCTTCTTCTAAAGGGATGGCATTAGGGACCATGCCCCTCAGCCTGAGCTGGGCATAATAATTAAGACCCTACACTCACAGGGCACTTGACAGTCCCTGTCATCTGCATTCGCACAAGGCTGGGCTAGGCCAACGAGACAGGCATCATCAACTTTGTTTTCAGATGAAGAACCTGGGGCTCAGAGAAGTTAAGATTTTTGGCTAAGGTCACACAGCTAGTTGGTGGTAGAGTCGGCTCTAGGAGCCAGGTCTTCTGACTTGTAAGCTCTTTCCTGTGGCCAGTGGAGGGACTAGATGTTAACTGCTGGTTCCCCCATGGCCCTGGGGACTCCAGGAAAGGCAATCTGGCCTGAGGATATGACTTAATTAAAATATGTAATGAGTGCTTTCTATAGTTCTCTGGAAGATACTGGGCTAGGAGTTTTAGGAGCAGGAGGAACCAGGTAGAGGACACAAGTCCAAGGGGCACAGAAGGAAGACCAGGGCAGGGCACAGGAGACATCCTAGAGATGGACAGAGGTATGTGTGGCCAACGGATTTGTAACTGAGAGAACTCAGTTTCGCAGGGTTAGAATCTGCATAATTAAAAATATGTATTTAGAGAACATCTATTGTGTGATAAATGTATTCACTTTAATTTTCATAATAACTTTGTGACATAGGAATTACTATCCCTGTCATGTAGATGTGGGAATTGAGGCTCTGACAGGCTAAGTGACATTTCCAAGGCCATTCAGTGTAGTGGGTTGAATGGTGTCCCCCCCCCCCCCAATAAGGTATATCCACGTTCTAACCCCTGCAACTTGTGAATGTAACTTTATTTGGAAAGGGTCTTTGCAGATTTAACTAAGTTAAGGATATCGAGATGAAATCGTTTTATCTTACCTGGCATGTAAATCTAATGACAGGTGTCCTTATAAGAGACATACAGAGGAAAGACACACAGAGAGAAGGAGGCCATGCAAAGATGGAGGCAGAGATTGGAGTCTACCATATTGGAAACTACCATAAGGCAAGAAAGCCTGGAGCTACCAGAAGCCACCAGAGTTTTGGAAGGGAGTATGGCCCTGCTGATACCTAAATTTTGGACTTCCGGACACCAAAACCGTGAGAGAATGAATTTCTGTTATTTTAAGCCTCTAAAGTGTGTGGTAGTTTGTTACAGCAGGCATAAGAAACTAATACACTCAGGAAATGACAGAGCTAGGGTTCAAACCCATGATTCTTTCACCGGATCTCATCTACCAGTGTTTATATATACAGTCTGATATTTTCCTCAAGATACTATTAGTAGGTGTACCTTTGGGTACATGGGGCCCTTATAAATCCTCAGGCCAATAGTTACATCACTTCTATGGCACTCAAACCCCAAAAATGTGGCTGCCCATCGAACATTGTGAGAAAGAATGTAAGGGAGCAGGGGGGAGGGCAAGACTCTTCTGGAAGGCCCACCACACAAAGTGGCCCTCGGCCACTGGCTGGTGGCAGACACGGCAGGGAGCCTGACTTTATCTCTAGTTGACCTGTGGCATCAGTGTTGGGTGGGGCCGGTCACACTGCGTCTCCATCACTCAGCCTGGCTGTGAGAACTCCAGGCTGACTTCCGGGCTACACCTGGACTGAACTCACACCACTCAGAGGCTCTAGTTACGCTAACCTGTGGCCTGGAGGCCCTTCAGAACAGCTCTTAGGCCTCTGTTCTCCCATCTTGGACACCAACTACCCAGGCCATTTTCCTGGGCATGTCCCATCAACCCTAAGGCCCACAGACTAGCCCTAGTCCTAGAGGCCTGGGCCATGCATGTTTCTCATGGTGCTGTGGAACCTGTTAATGGCTTGGTGGTTTCAGTCATGTTGTCATGCCTACAACACGCACAATGCAGGGGCTGGGACTTCCAGAGAGGGGGCAGTAAGGGTGTTGTTGCCCAAGAGAACAGAATGCCAGGAATTCCCAGAGGCAGAATGAAGGTTAAGAGACAATGGAGGCCAAAGTAGGCTTGACGCCACGGGGACAGGCCCATCAGAGGGAGATTCTAGCAAGGGCATCAGACCTCAGAGCATCATAGGATAAAGCCCCATGCTGAAGCAAACCTCTGGCCCTCCCACAGGCTCCTTGCATGTTTTCTGTTAAGGCAGAGGCCAATCCCAGGCCTTGGGTAGCCCCTACGGAAGATCAGCAAACTGATCACATTCAGCAGGAGCAAAGATGGAAAGGGCCCCCGACACTCAGGATATAACCACAAAACCAGGGCTGGAGCTCAGGACCGCGGTCTCCTGACTCCTGCCCAGTGCTCGCTCCCAAGGACTTCTGATGGATGCAGATAACAGGAGGGGCCTCCCTGAGCAGCCCAACTGCTGTGCTGTCAGTTACTAATCCAGCACAGCAGGTGGGAAGAGGACGGAATCTTCACATGGCAAAGGGGAGAGTATGATAGGGTGCTTATGCTCGTCAGATTCTGCAATGCCTCTCATCTTAACAATGCCTCTAAGCTCGACTATATGCTGCGCATGTGACCGGTTTTTATTGTGGGACAGAGGGGTCCGCTGGGCTGCATGCAGGGTGCTTTCAGACCGATTGCTAGAAAAGGAACGGGAAGATCAGAGACCCCTAGACCAGGGAAAGAGTTTGCACTTTATCTTCTGTTCAGTAGGAAGCCACTGACATCTTTTGAATACGGGGAGAGGAAATGGTGCTGGTAAGATAATAGCAATAATAATAGCTACCACTTATTGAGCCCTTCCTTTCTACCACAGACATTATCTCCATTTATTCTATGCAGTTCTTTTGTCATGAAGAGATGGAAGCTTAATTACACCATATCCGACAGGTAGTAAGGGGCCGAGCTGGGATTTCCATTCTAAAGCCTGGCTTTCTCTTTGGGTTATACTACTAGTGCAAAAAGACTCATCGGGCAGCATGAGCTGGGGAAAAGATGAGGAGGAGGCTGGAAGCCAAGGCCAGGTCGAAAGTGATGAGAACCTGCTTAGAATGAGTCACACCAAGGACTGTTGGCAGCCCACCCATGACTGATTTCCTGTTTGCAAACCGATTCCATACCTTTCTTTCCCCCAGCTCCAGCCTCCGAGAGTCTGTATATGGCAAAGCAAGTAATCACACATTTTTCCTGATGGATGGATCCATTAGCATAATTGGTAAAATTAATTAGTTAGCGATAGCCCCACCAGGAAGAGATAAGACATAGAATGAGTACATTTTGATTGGGGGTGGGGATGGCTGATAGCGAAGGTCTAGACCAGGGGTGTCCAAACTTTTTTCAAAGGTTTTTTACCAAGGGCCATATGCTGTAAAATACCCCAACAGCTGGGCCACTCCCTCGAGGTGAAGTACGGATTGCCTCACCTGGTTTATTTAAGTAAACTAAATATATTTTTGGAATTTGCTGTGGGCCAATTAAAAATGGATTGCGGGCCGCAGTTGGCCTGTGGGCCGCAGTTTGGACACCCCTGGTCTAGACTAAAGGCTATTGACTGAAGAGGGATCTCATGGGTCCCCCAGTTTCCTCGAGAACATCAGAATGTCAGAGATGGAGAGAACTAGCGATCACGAGCCAATGGTTCTCAACTATTGGGCAGCCTCCCTCCCAGAAAAGCCATGGGACTTTTTGATGGGCACTAGACTGGGGATCATATAGGCATTTGGTGGGCAGGGGCCAGGTGGGCTAAGCGCCGTGCATTGCACACAACCACCAACAACTGTCTCTTCCAAAATGCCAATAGCCTCCTCCTCCCCAGTGACCAAAGATCCAGAGGTCACACTGAGTTGGTGGCAGAGATGAGAGCAGAATCCAAGCCTCTGGATTTCGGCATCTGTGCTCTGCCTTCATGCTGATCCCTTCTCTCCCCCACACACGACACTGTGAGGGAACAGCCCTCCAGGGGACCCCCTCAGAGCAGCAATGAAAAGATGAGGGTACAGAAGGGACACCACAGCAGACGGATGTATTTCTGTGACCAGAGAGAATGACTCACACGCCCAGGCTTTCTGTAATGCAGTCAATGAGCTGCTGACAGAGAAACGCAACCAGTTCTCAAATGCTAAATGGCCATTGATTGGGTGCATACCTGACCTCCTGTGGCACTTCTGACGATTGGCCCGAGTGAGCAAGCATTTTGTCACTGCAAGAAATGCCCAGATAATGCCATCAGGATGTGTGAATCCCATGTGGACTATTTCTGAGGGCTGAGAAGCTAATGCAAATCTAAGTGGTTTGAATAGCATGATCCCTGCCAAATGTGATCAGAGACACTCTAGGAACTCTGCACAGAACCGGGGCATGAAAGCAATGAGTTCTGACCCACATCCTCTGACCACAAGCAGTACAGGATTGTGACTCTTTAGGTCCGTGCCAATTAACAGTCTTTTTAAAAGTCCTGTTGAAGTTATATTTTTACATGAAATAAGCTGCACAATCTACTTAAATGTCTTGGAATCATAACTCTGTGCAATAACCCTGGGTATTTCATGTCAATCAGAAGGCTCTGATTAGCAGCCATATGCCTTTATTTGGATTTTTTTTTAAGAGATACATTATTTTTTCATTAATGTGGTTTTCATTCTTTGCACAATATTTATTGAATATTAAGCTCTGTGCCAAGCCCTTGGCTAGGTCTTAAAAGAACCACAGGGTTTTTTGATGATGAAAAAGTGAAACAGGTCCCCTGGGTGGGAATTTGGAGCCTCTGGAAATTTCACAGGTGCTGTGTGGACCTTCAGCAAGTCCCTGGCAGTCATAGGGACCATGTTATAAAGGGAGAGGAGTGTGTATTAGATTACAGGCCAAGGAGGGCTAGAGAGAAAAACACAGAGGGAAACTGGGCAAAGCAGAGGAGCATGTGATTAATTAGCATTGAGGGACTAGAGCTTGTCTAATCACTCCTCTCTGGTTTGCTTCTAAAACCTTCAGGAGGAAAAGCTGATGGGAGCCGAGGTCAAGAGCAACTTCCAGCCAGTACTTAACAGGCTTCAGTTGTGCTTCTAGGAAATAAGGAGGGGTTCCCTGTGTCAAACGCAGGGCTGAGTCTGAGAGGCCCTTGGTTGTAACAGCTACATTGAGAGGCAAGCCAGAGAAGAAAAATTAAGCCAGGAAAACTGACAGCCCCAAATAATCCACAGTGATGGCATTTTCTGGGCTATTTTTATTTCGAGTCTATATATACAGAAAAATCAAAATATTGGAAGTTCAAGGGCACAGACTTCTATTCAGTGTCACTGGATGGAATTGCAAGGCTTTGTGACCCAGGTAGCGCATGGGGTCCTGGGGTCGAAGCACTGGAACAAGCCTGTGTTATATTACTCTTAGTCATAACAGCGGGAATATTTCGTAGTGTTTTACAGTTTAGCAGGCACTTTCATATACGTATATGCATATGTGCATTTTATGTGTATATGTAATGTTTTAATTACAAACATATTAACATCATATTTCAGAACATGTATGTGACAAAAAAGAAATGAAATCCCTATCATCCTGCTACTTTTGCTATTGGTATTTTGGTATTTCCTTGTAGTTTTTTTCTTATTCCTATTACTTGTAATATGGATATATATATATATATATATATATATATATATATATATATATATTAATTTTATTCTCCCCCAATCCTATGAAATAGATACTTTATACCTATGCTACTGGTCAGTTCATGTAAGTGATTTGATTGGTCCAAAGTCATACAAGTAGAAAATGATGAAATGAGATTTGAACCCAAGTCTTCTTCCATCAAAGCCCATGATGTTTCCAGTAAAGTCTCATGGTACTTCCTCAAATCCAAGGCCAAGCACAAATGGAAGCAAGATAGATGATTGCCTAGGGCATGTGGTTGAAGAGTGTACAAAGGCTCATCTACTCCAAATCTGCCTCTCAACTATGGGTGGTCTTAAAATGGTGCTTAAAATTCTCACCCTCCAGCTCTCCTTTGTGTCAGGCACTGCCTCAGAAAGCCCCTGTTAAAATGCACATACATGACCTGCCACGTGTAACAAATGAAATAATTTTCATATCAGCAGAGCACAAGCAATAGAATCTGCAGACATTTTCAGGAGTCAAGCTCTCTACCCACAGATGGGTGGAGCCACAGAGATCTCTAGTGTTCTCATTTCCCACCCTTTTTCAGATGAAGAGAGAGTGGGCTGACTATGTTAGCCACAGAGCCAGTGGCCAGGCCTGCATTTAGCTACTTAAAGGGAGACTCTTATCTTTTGACATAATACTCTTGTTTTCTTTGTGCTTTCATTCTTCTCCAATGCTTTATAAGTTTTACATCTTGTTTTTATCTTTAAGTTAAAATCATTTATACCTATATTTCACTATATTAAGAATAAAACAGTAGCTAACAGTTTTCTGTGTGTGAGATGAGGGATTTAGTATACTTTTACTTCCTTGCCCTACGAACCTTCTGGTTTTGTCAGAATGATCTACATTTTCAGATCTGGATTGCCGTTATCGATTTCTTTCTTACATTTCATTCAACAAATACAGAGGGTGCCAAACAAAGTATACACATGATAAGCAAGGAAAAAACTGTATTAAAATTACGCGTATGGTAACCACTTTGAGCACCTCTTGTAATTGCAGAAGTCAAACGTGACCTGTATTCATCTTTTGTTATCAGTATATATTGAGTATTATAATTGTAATAGTTTTTTCCTTCCTTAAAATGTGTATACATTTTTTTGGCACCCTCTGTATTTATTGAGAGCCTACTATATGCTCTATGGGAGATGCTAGGAAGGAAAATGATGAATTTAATAGACATATTCCCTAGTCTGAAGTCATTTGACAATTGCATTTAGTTTTATAAACGTGTTGATTATGATTAGATGACTTTAAATTCTAGTGTTTTCTTTGTTCGTGACCATTATCAATATCCTTTTTGTACTTGAATTCTCTAATTTGATTTAAAAATTGTTTTTCAAAAAAGTATGAGCTAGACTACTACTCCTGGAGTCATATTTTTCTAGGAAGGACTCTTGTCGAGTCCTTAATTCCGGTTTTGTGGTAGGTGCAGAAGATAGACTATCCCAGTATCAATAGTCAAGTTGTGTGTGCACTGTCAGCAGACAGAGCCTTGCCACCTGTTTCCACATGGAGTAGTCCTCCCCTAGCCATGGGGAATAAGGTCGAAGATGCCCAGTTAATGCCTGAAAGTGTAGATAGTACCGAATACTATATATATATATATATATATATACACTATGTTTTTCCTATACTTCCTATACTATGTTTTTCCTACCTTTTCCCTTAAAGGTAGCACTTTCTGGCTTCTCTTTGGCATATCGGAACTGCCAGCATCGCTACCCTTGCGCTTGGGGGCTATTATTAAGGAAAATAAGGGTTACTGGAACACAAGCTGTGATACCTGGGCAGTCTATCTGGTAACCAAGCCAGCCACTAAATAACTAATGGGTGGGGCAAGAATACAGTGTGGAGACACTGGACAAAGGGATGATGCACATCCTGGGCGGGACGGAGGGGGACAGCATGAGATTTCAGCATGCGACTCAGAACAGTGCATAAGTTAAAATTTATGAACCGTTCATTTCTGGAATTTTCCATTTAATATTTTCAGACTACTATTGACTGAGAGTAACTGAAACTGTGGAAAGCGAAACCACCGATGAGGGGTGGGGACTACTGTACTCAGTTTGAAACTTGCTCCCAGCCTGGTCTGGATTTCTGGGCACCAACACCCAAATGATCCACTGGAACTCTGCATTCTGCCCATCTTTTCCCCTCCCCCTCCCCCACGGGGTCTTTCACCCTAGAGTCTATGCTCAGATTGCCTGTGTCCTATCATAAATTAGGCCAATCACCAGACTTCTGCCTCTTCTGATGGTTCTGTCCTCCTGCCCACCACCACCTACCTCTGACAGCAGGACCCTAAGGGGTGGACACCCGGCTGGCTGTCAGTTATAATTGATGAAAAAGGCCAGTGAGCTTTGGTGGAGAAGAAGAAGGGTGTATGGGTAGGTGGGGTGTAATATACCTACATCTGTGTGTCTGTCTATCTTCCTAGTGGGGACTAAAAATGCAAAACCCTGTAAAAATCCTTTTTAAATGGCAGGAGAGATTTTTTTTCCTTACTCCTCCCCAAAGAAAAACAGAAAAAGTAACCTTTTCCAGACTATCACATCTCTAAATATAGCAAATTCTAACTTAATAAGCAAATGAAATTGTACATGATGAATGTTTATTTCCCAAGCCATTGAGAGAGAGAGAGAGAGAGAGAGAGAGAGAGAGAGAAAGAGAGAGAGAGTTTGGTTCCCTACAGGGCATTATAAAAGTTACATTTTGCATATTTTATAATTTTTCCCCAAATTTCTATCTTCCCCCCAAAAAAGTCTCATTTCTACCCACCCATGGCTTCAAAATCTCTGGGAATTCTATGTCTCCAAATGGGAATCTCCAGGTAAATAGGAAATAATATAAAAACATCAAGCGAAATTAGGGTGAGGATCTTAAGGGCTCAGGAAAAATCAAGGCTTTCTTTGCTTATTACCTTGATGTTTTAAATATCCAATTGTTTGAAATCGGGAAGATCTGAATTTTCCCATTCTTTCTATATGGTTGGGTTAAGGTATATACTATCTTCTCTCTCCTCTCTCTCTCCCTCCATTTCTCCCTTCTTCCTTCTTTGCTCTCTGTCCCTGGTTCCTGTTCCACTGCCTTACTCTCTGGATCTCAGTTCATCAATCTTTGCTACTCTATTTTAAATCTCATCAGTTGGCCCACTCTGTCCTGTAGGGCAAATGTGGTTAAAATGGTCGGATGAGAGAGGGCAGCCAACCTTGCTTGGCTCTTGGATTTCTTTTCTGGAGCCAAATGAAACCTAGACATTCAGCCCAAACTACAAGACACTCCCACGACTCCACCACCAATTGTGTGTCTGCTCAACAGTCTGCTCAGGAGGCCACACTTGTCTGTCTTTGGTGGGTCCTTTAGAATAAGGATCTCCCTAAAGACACAGAGTTTTCCATGTAAGACAATACTTGGGTTTGGGGCACTTATTTTGTACCTGATAATAGGGACCCATATGAACAAGACAGTTCTCATTTCAAGAAGTTCACACTTACAACGTGAAATTTGAGGACATTATGCTAAGTGAAAGAAGCCAGTCACAAAAGGACAAATACTGCAGGATTCCACTTAGATGTCAAATTCATAGAGACACAATTAGAATGGTAACCGCCAGGGCCCGGGGGGAGGGGAGTTATTGTTTAGTGGGTACGGGGTTTGGAAAAAGGTGGAAAGTCCTGGAGATAGACGGTGATGACAGCTGCACAACAATTGCATGTTATGTGTATTTTATCACCACTGAAAATGAAAAAATATAAAAATACATCCACAGTCCAGGAAGTGGTATCCATAGATTTCCGGTCTTATAGTTAGACAAAAGGAAAGTTTTTCAGCCCAATGTTTCTAAAACATTTTTCTTCCTGGAACCCACAATAAAGAGCTACATTTTATAGAATAATCTGGTATGTGTATGTCATGATACTGACATATATATGGTCACTGACACATACACAGACAGGCAGACAGACGTGCGTACACATGAATATACACGGAACTGAAATGCAAACATAAATATATAACTGAAAATATATAACTAAAAAACGGTAGAGGAAACATTGTTTACTCTACTATATGGGATGTGTTCTGACTTTTTTTTTCTACACTATTTTTTCCCATCTTATTAAAAAAAAAATACCAGTTACAATCCACAAGTTGATTTCATAATCCACTAATGGGTCTCAATCTGCAGTTTGAAAAACATTCATCTAGACCAGTCTTTAACATAATGCAAAAATCTCTTCTCTAGCTGCCCTGCTGTGTGGTCATCCAATTCTGATTTGAATGCCTTCTGTGATGGGGAACTCACTCCTTACAATGCTCTAGGGTGGCTCTATCTAACAATTAAAGATCCTCATCCACTCCAAACCTGTCCCAGAAAGGCTGGAATCCACAGACAGGTGCCCAGGCGCTGGTGATGAAAAGTGGGCTTCAAGGAGGGGTGAAGGCATAGTTCCAGAAAGCAAGGTGGGAGCTTGGGGTAAGCTGAGGAGAGGGGCTGGGCTGGCCCTAGAGGATAGGGCAATGTCCCTGGGAGACTGGAGCTCCCCTGATCAGATCTTTCCCCTCTGCCTCCTCATCGCTCGCTCCAGCACTATGATTATTTCCTCATCTGACAGATGATCTCATTCCCCTGGCACCCAGACTCCCTGCCTGTAGGAGAGGTTTCATTCCCCCTAGAGGGGCCTCAGCAGAGACAGTTTCCCCCACCTTCCTGCTCCACCTCCTACCGTTCCTGCAGGACTCCAGCAGGCCACCACTGGCCATCCCTCCTGCAATTCTCTTGGTTTTGAAACACGGGGCGTGCCTGCCCCGGTATTCCAACACAAGCAGCCTGAATATTGCGGAGCCTCCCAAGGAGTTTCAGGAGACCTGCCTGCCCTTTCTCAGGACAATGGGACTCTTCCACACCTGCCTGTGTCTTCTTGTGAGGAATAAAACAAAGACAGCACCACCATGTGGGGACAGAGCTGGCCACTGGACAGCAAAACCCTGGGTCCCACATGAGAAGAGGACAGTGCCCAACTAAACTCCAGGTGAAAGTGGCGGGCTGAGCACAGAGGGAGGGTCCTGGCTCAGCCACAGGCAGCGACCAGGGCGTGGCAGTTGTGGGTCCCCGCAGTTTGCGACTTTACAGCCAGCCTCCCTGTGCAGGTAGGATCACGCTGACCTCAGGGTGGGGCAGGGTGAGGAAGAGGTGGTGATCTCACTGCACCTTTAGAACCAAGAGAAAAAAGTAACCCAGTATAGATAGAGAAGAAAGACAAGGACGGTACAATGGGAAAAGGAGAGGAGAAAAGCTGGGGCTGAGAAAGGAAATGTAAAACACAGGGCAGCTTCTCGCTGGAAAGGGGTCTGGGGGTCAGAGCCAGCTGCAGGGAAGCTGGATTCTGAACAAAACCTTTCTCTCTCATCAACAAAACATTTTTAGGCAGAAAAAAGCTCACCGTGGACATCTGACCCAGACGATTCCTGCCTGTCCTCTCTCTCCTGAGCTCTGGAATAGAAGAAACGCCTGTAGCCCACCCTCACCCCTCTGCCAAGCATTCTGTTCTCCTCACCCCGTTTCCCCCAGAATTGGACAAAGTTTAATTGATTGAGTGAGACGAAAAGGCAACACAATAGGTGTCAGACCCCTGCTGCTTCTCCTCTCTGCCACTGCTGTTTTGTTTTGTTTTTCCTTAAAAAAACCTCAAATAATTTGCATATCATTTCTGCTTACCTGCAGTCCAGTTAGAAGCGAGCTGCTTCCTTCCTCACTCCCTCAATTAGTAGTACCCTGGGCTTCTCTCCACATCAGCACCACTGATCAGCTCTCGCCATGACATCACCTCTGAGCTCTGTGATTGGCCAACAGTGGGTTGCTTGGCAATTGGACAGTCTCCTCTGGCGGACCAGGGATTGCCTGAGTGAGTAACTCTTCGCAGGCCAGGGAGTGGAAGATGATGTCAGACAAACAGCCTGATTTCCATGCTGCCAGTGAAGCTGGGGAACCAGTGGGTGAGGGTGGGGATGAAGAAAGAAAGAGGGAGTGGTACGGAAAGGTGGGGGTGAAGGCACAGCTTGTAAGTTAAGCCGCCCAGTGAGAGAGAGAGAGCACCTGGAGAGGGGGGGATGATGAATGATATCTAGCATCTTTAGCTCTTTCAGATCTGGGGGTGGGAGAATATGGGATCTAGGGGAGAAATCAGAAAGCACAGATGAATCCTAAAAATAGCTTCCCGGAGGGCTTGGTGCCTGATTCCAGCTCTGTCAGAAGGGCTGGTGGGTTTGAACAATGACTCAGAAGGCAAGGAGGGGCTGCAGCACCCCAGGGCTTGGAGCTAGGGAGGGTGCTGCGCAGAGCTCCCAGGGGGACAGGGCTTCCCTCTGGCTACTTCGCTGTGACATTGGCCTCACCTGTGCTGTGGCTATTGGACCAGCGCTGGTTGGTCCTCACAACCCAACCAGACCACCTGGGCCTTCCAGAGGGAGGAAGGTCATGACTACAGCTGAGGGCCATCACTCCTACCCCGGAGATTCCTAAAGTGGAACCCTGAAGGGAGGTGATGGGTTATCCAAGGTAGCTTCTTTAGTTCCCTCAGGGAATGGGGGCAGGGAGCCTCTGCTGTACCCTTTTCAATCTGCCTGTCTTCAGCCAGGCAGCTGGAGGTGGCAGGATGAGGCAGCTGAGGGGGAGACCGCCTGTCGCCTGATGAGCGAGCCCCTCTTCTCCAGAATGCTTCTCCCTATCAAAGCTTTCCTGGGTGTGTCCTCTATTCCCCACTCCTGTGGCAGGTACAGACGGCCCCACCACCCAGCCTAGTCTCACCCCCTTTTTCTTGGGGGGGGGGATAAATTTTGTATTGTAGTAAAATATACATAACATAAAATTTACCATTTTAACCATTTTTAAGTGTACAGTTCCATGGCATTAGATACATTCACACTATTGTGTAACCATCACACCATCCATCTCCAGAACTTTTTCATCTTCTCCAACTGCAACTCTGTCCCCATTAAACGCTCACTCCCCATTTGCCCTCCCCACATCCCCCTCAATCTCTCATCTACTTTTTGTCTCAATGAATTTGCCTGTCCGGAACAGGCAAGTTCATTACCTCATGTCTGACCTCATGTGAGTGGAATCATACCTTTGTCCTTCTGTTTCTGGCCTACCTCACTTCACATAACGTCCTCAAGGTTCATCCACGTCATAGCGTGTATCAGAATTTCCTGACCTCACCCTTTTAATGGAGGGTTCGCTCAACTACAATCAATTTCATGGCCCCTCACTGTCTGCCATCACACCCCTGCTAACTGGGAACACACATAATGACAAAAACTTACCTTCAATTCAGCCCATGCTTTCAAATGATGCCTTTAAACTGCAAGACCACCAAGGAGCATTTATTTGCATACCACAGTCCGTGCATGTATAAGGCGTGCCATATGGTCACTTTGCAGGTGGCTGGGGAGCCAGTAGGTTCTGAGGCCCTGGCACTGACTCTGGCCTGCACCCCACAGCTGAGACCCACTGGTTGGCATCTCCCTGGCCAGTGCCCTGTGTGGTTCTGCAGGGGTCCCATGTGGACTTGTATCTCCAAGCACCCCACTTTGCATCAGGCAGGGAGAGCACCCATTAGGCTGCCCCCTCTGATCAACCACACCCGGGGTGGCCAGAATAACGAATGACCCCAACAGCCTTTGGGGGTTTCAAAACTCACCCTCACTGGGGCTCTCATGTCACCCCCAGTAGTGCTGCAAGGGCAGCAGGATGAAAACCATTCTTCTGTTTGAACAATACCCTTATCATGCCTGCCACATGCTACTACCCCAGACTCCTCGTCTGAGCTGGCCCATTTCAGAGGGGATCGGGATGGTTTCTCATCGTGGGGAGAAACAATAGAGGCCACCCTGCACACCAGGCTGGATTCCAAGCAAACCTGAACCAGGTGGCTGCTTTTGCAGTTTGGGGATCTTCTCTCCCCTCCCCCATCCCTCTTTTCTCTTCCTTCCCAGCCCTAAGAAGTCGGGAACTCCACAAATCTGCCAGCTCTGGAAAGTGAGTGGATGGGGGAGGAGATGTGAGTTGCCATGGTGATGGCAGCCAATGAGAGAGCCTGTGCTGCTAGGGCAGGGGAGCACTGTGTCTGTATCCCCCTAACGGACTGCTAGGAGGGCCGGGCTGGCACAAGACGGTTTGGAACAGACAGGGCAGGATATCATGACCTGTGAGCAGAGACCAGGGTGGGGGAGAAGGATAATGGTGAGGGCTGCCCCATTTCTAGAATTAGCTAGCTAACATCTGAGTACTAAGCTGTGATGGGAGAATATACGTATGTGTACACACACACACACACACACACACACACGCACACACGCTACCATCACCACCATCCAGAACTTTTCATCTTCCCAAACTAAAACTATGTACCCGTTAAACAATAACTCCCCTTTCCCTCTGTCTATAACCCCTGGTAGTATATAATCAGTAAAACTCACAACAGCCTTGTGAGAAAGGGCTTCACCCACCACCCCATTTATAGAGTCAGATAGGAAAAGTAAATTGCAAATAGCCTGTGTGGGGAAAGAGTCCCAGATAGCGGTTTCCAGGCTCTCGGCCTCACGTAGAAAAGTGCTGGCTCAGGTAGTAAATGGCCATCAACTGTGATTGGATGGCCATCAGCTGTGGCTAGTTGGCCGTCAGCTGTAACCAGTGAGCCATTGGCCACTAATATAACTGCTGTGGCTACACTAGCAAACGCAGATTGCAGTTAGCACAGCGGGTTGCAGCTAGCGAGGGGAGTCGGTCAGTTGGCAGAAAAGCGGACAGCAGGCCGCCTGTCGTGTGAATCCAGTCTCCAGTGAGACTAGTGGTGTGACTCCCTTACCTGTGGCTCCGTGGGTGTTCCTTTTTGGCCTCGCCATGTCCTGCGTTCTTGTGTGGGGAGCGGGAGCAGAGACCCCGCAGGAGACCCTGCACGACAGCCTGGCTGGTGAGTGGTGAGGCTAGATTTGAACTTTTGTAGGGGAGGGAAATCTTCTTGGGAAGAGGGAGAGAAAATGGAGCCATGGCTCCTGGGGTCTCACCAGATGGGAGCGTCCCAGGGCTTCCCTGACACCTCAGGGAATAAAGAAATATGGTGATGGAACAAAGAAAGAAACATGGTTTGTGTAGGAAAATGTGCCAAGCAGCAAATCCAAAGGATAAAGAGTGAGGAGAGACCCAAACCAAAAGAGAAATCAGCAAGGTCAAAGCTGGGAAGTTCAGAGGGTTGGGGGTCTTGATCAGGGAATAGATGGGTGGGAAAGGCGGATGGGCCCCGCGCCTCACACACCTCTATGTCCAAAGCTGCAGTGAGGTTCACTGAGAAAGGTGGGCGAGCAGAGGCTGTCTCTGGACCTGCTGAGACAGCTGTGAGGTGAGCCAGCTGATTGTGGATCGATCCATCTAAATGCAGCAGCTGGACATTAGTCAACGGAACATGGGACCCTCGACACACCGACCTGTGACTTCGCTTTGCGGATGCCACCTTTCACAGCTCAGGTTGCGCTGTGGCAATGACACTGGGGTGGGGCAGGTGTGGTCATTCTCCAAATCACCATGTACTCCCCGGTTGTACTGTGGCGATGCCATCACGTACCCCTCCCAAGGCTGGAACCGACTGTCTAGTGTGTGGGAATGGGGACTCTGCATCCTCCTGTTGATTTCAAAGTGTGGAAAGAAGCAGCAGCAAACACAATAACAGATGATTGATTATCCAGAAGCCAGGCCTGCGAGGGCAGTTCCTGCTCAACACTGTGACTCACAATGACTCACAGTTCCTGCCCCTGGGACATGGAGGAGAGTGCCCAGTCCCCAGAGGGGCCCAGCCTGTCACAGAGGTTGTTCTGCTCTAGGGCCAACTGCACAATCACCCTGGGGACCCCTCACCAGCCTCTGGATCTTTCCAGACCTCAGGAAGTAGAGTCCTAGCCTCACACGGGAATTCAGAATATCTGATCACTGCATGTGGGTCTGCTTCGCTTGCACCAACCGAGTTTTGTTTGTTTGTTTGTTTTTAACTATATAAAGCAAATGGATGCGTATTTTCTGCCTTTATTTCAGGAGGGGACAAGTTTGAGGGTTTTTTTTTTCTGTAGAATGTGTTGAACTGCACATGGTCAGGTATTTACTTAAGATACATAGAAACGAGTGCATTATTGTCACGTGGGGTGTCAGGCCGGGTCTCAGCTCCCTCTCCCCACATAAGAACGCAGGACATGGTGAAGCCAGAAATGACCATCCATGGAGCCATAGATAGGGGAGTCATGCCACTATAGTCTCGTTGGCAGCTGGGTTGGAGACACAGGAAACAGGGTCCACACGATCCGCAACCTGTCGTCCACTTCTCTCTGCCAACCAACCCCACTTGCTAGCTGCAATTCGCGCTTGCCAACCACCATCTTCTTGCTAGTCCCCCATTTGCTGCTAGAGTAGCCACAGAAGTTATATTAGTGGCCAATGGCTCACTGGTTACAGCTGATGGCCAACTAGCTACAGCTGATGGCCATCCAATCACAGTTGATGGCCATTTACTACCTGTGGGGACAGAACCCCAAAAAGCAGTTTCCAGGCTCTCGGACTCACATAGAAAGATACTGGCTCGAGTAGTAAATGGCCATCAACTGTGGCTAGTTGGCCGTCAGCTGTAACCCGTAAGCCATTGGCCACTAATATAACTGCTGTGGCTACGCTAGCAGAAAGAATTGGGGGCTAGCAAGAGCAGATTGCAGAGAGGCGGATGCCGCCGGTGAGAATATAGTGGTCTGACTCCCCTACTTATGGCTCCGTGGGTGTTCCTTTTTGGCCTCACCATGTCCTGCGTTCTTATGTGGGGAGTAAGAGCTGAGACCCTGCACGAAAAATGGCGCAGCGAGCAGGGTCCCCTGCATGACACATGGCGTAGTCGGCAGGATACGGTGCTTGCCAAAGCTCTCCGAAGGGCAGTGGAGCAGTTTGTGCGTATGAAAGCTCAGTCTGAGGAAGACCAGGAGGAGCAGCTGCCGGAGAGCTCGATTCCCATGGAGGGGTGGAAAGATGTGGATGGTTCCCCAACCAGCAGAGGCCGGAGAAAGCGGAGAAAGCGAAGGTTGTTGCCGCCCTGTGGGCTGGGAACTGCTTGCTGAGGCAGCTTGGATGTGAGACTTGTCCCAGGAGGAAACACTTGCTGAGTCCTCTGCGGGTGAGGTCAAGGTCATCCCTCACCCCAGGACAGCCCTGGCGAATGACTATGGACTACGAGGAATTGCCTTCTAGCCCTGATTTAATGGACGCTTGACTGTTTGGGAACATACCACCATGTAGTGGGACTGGCAGATGTTTGCTTTTGTGTCTTGACTGGCCGCCATTGATAATATGTAAGCACCTTGATGTGAGCCGCTGTTGTTCCAGCACAGTACCCTGAGAGGCCCAGAGAGAGAATGGCAGTGCCCTGAGAGCCCTGGCTGTGTCCAGGAAGTCTGGCTGTGCCCAGAGAGAGTGGCAGTGTCCTGAGAGGCCCTGGCTGTGCCCGGGGAAACAGGTGGTACCCTAAGAAGCCCAGGAAGTCTGGCTGTGCCCAGAAGTACTGGTGGTGCCCTGAGAAACCCTGGCTGTACTCAGAGAGTCTGGCTGTGTCCAGGATATTGCATTCACCTCCAGGCTCCTCACACAGGGACCCTTGCGGAAGACGCTTGTCGCGTAGATTGTGAGGTGAGACCCTGTAGAGGTGGAGTGTGGGGACAAAGCCCCAAAAAGCAGTTTCCAGGCTCTCGGCCTCACATAAAAAGGTGCTGGCTCGGGTAGTAAATGGCCATCAACTGTAATCAGATGGCCAGCAGCTGTGGCCAGCTGGCCGTCAGCTGTAACCTGTAAGCCATTGGTCACTAATATAACTGCTGTGGGTATGCTAGCAGAGAAAATGGGGCTAGCAAGAGAAGATTGCAGAGGCGGATGCCGCCGGTGAGAATATAGTGGTATGACTCCCCTACTTATGGCTTTGTGGGTGTTCCTTTTTGGCCTCACCATGTCCTGTGTTCTTATGTGGGAAGCGGGAGCTGACACCCCGCACGACAAATGGCGCAGCGAGCTGGGTCCCCTGCGTGACACTACCTGAACCAGCACCTTTCCACGTGAGGCCGAGAGCCTAGAAACTGCACTTCTGGCTCTGTCCCCATAATTATGTAATTTCACTTGAAGAGCAGCTGTCATGACCCGTGCACTCTTGTGACATCAGTGGCTTAGATTTTTTTCAATCAACTGAAATACAAACTCAGCAAATTTGAATTTAGGCCATGATGGATTGCTGGTGCTATTTATTTATGCTGACAATTATTTGTAAACTAAATTGTAATAGTGGTTAATGTTTAGACCAATCATATATGATATTTATAAAAACAACATATATGAGGTGAGCGAGAACCTGTAAGTCACTTACATGCCTGACACAAAGTACATGCTCAAGAAATGTTCATCATTATTGTGATTGTCATTAAAGACAAAAGTAGAATATCCACAGGTTTGCAAGTAACAGAAGCCCATTTGAAACTTGTTCACAAAACATGATAATTTATATCAAAATTTGACAGTAAACACACACACACACACACACACACACACACACACACACACACACCCCAATTAGAAAATGGATAAAAGATATGAATAGAGAGTTTCTCAGTGAGGATATACAGACAACATATATACACATAAAAATGTTTAACACTACTAACAATAAAGGAAATGTAATTTAAGATAATGAAATTTCACTATATACCTATGAGACTACGTAAAATAAAATGGCACTATCAAATGCTGGTGAAGATGCAGAGAAACTAGAAGCCTCATATACAGCTGGTGGCAACATAAAATGGTACAGCCATTCTGGGAAATAGTTTGTCAGTTTCTCTAAAGAACAAAACATACACTGACCGCACAACCCAGCAGTTGCACTCCTGGGCATTATTCCCAGAGAAATGAAAACACGTTCCCACAAAACCCTGCACGCAAATGTTCGTAGCAGCTTTATTTGCAATAGTCACAAACTGGAAACAACTGAAATGTCCCTCGATCGGTGGATGGTTAAACAAACTGTGGTACCTCCATACCGTGCATACCGAATGCACTGTCGATATACACGACACCTTTAATGGAGCTCAAGGAAATTATGCTGAGTAAAAAAAACCCTTTCTCAAAAGTTCGCAACCTGTATGATTCCACTTACGGAATATTCTCAAAATGGCAAAATCATAAAAATGAAACACAGATTGTAAATTGCCAAGGATTAGGAGTGATGATAAGAATGGTGACAATATAGGGGTAGCAGTGAAAAGATCTTTATGGAATGGGGTCGTTCTATAGCTGATTTGCAGTGCTGGTTACAGAAATCTACGTATAGGATAAAATGGCACACGTCGTGCCAGTGTCATATTCCTGGTTTGGTACTGTACTAGACTTATGTAAATGGTAACCATGCGGGAAACAGCGAAGGGTACATGGACCTCTCTGCGCTACCTTTGCAACTTCCTCTGGATCTACAATTATTTCAAAATTAAAAAAAAAATTTACAGGCAGAGGGCATGTCAGGGATATTTCATGGAACCCAAAGCAGAGTGAAACCCCTCCTCCCAAAACAAAAACCAAGAAAGTAACCATGTTCTCTCTCTTTCTCTCCTCCCTCCCTCGCGCCCTCCCTCCCTCCCTCTGCCTCTTTGCTACTTCCTTCCTCTCTCTTTGTAGATCACCATCTCTGCTGTTCCATTGCACATGGCTGCCTCGCAGCCATGAAGGAACCCCTTGCCATTTGGCAGTGCTGGAATCCTTTGTAGTTGAGCCACCTAGAGAAATCCATTAGCTCTCTCCTTGATTCAATTCAAAATTCCCAGGAAAACAAAATCAACCAGCCCCGTCTGGGCCAGGATCCCATGGCTCGTCACATGGCAGTGGGGGTCACACAGCAGCACAGACCTGCCTGCCAGTGTAAACACCTTCACCTTCCCCCACTAAGGCCCTGATCACATGCCACGCCCCTTTCTCCTCCAAGACAGTCTCCAGCTGGTCCAGTCTATGGAGGAATGATACAATCTGCCATCTTTATCCCACCAGATGTAGAACTTTGGGAGAGAGACTGGACAATAACCACAAAGCTCTCATAAAAATGAAGGAAGAAGGGACCTCTAAGATAGCAGCTATGTGTTGGTTGCAGGGTACATGACAAAGCTTGTGGCCGTGGGTGGTGTCTCCGCAGGCTCCTAGAGGAGCTCCTTGTTTAGCTACTCCAGGTTCTGCCCCAGAACATGGCCCTTGTTGGGGTCCTCCAGGGCCACCCCTGGGAGGAAACTGGGGAGGAATTGGCTGTGGGGCATGTGATACCTTCTGAATGGAGTTGGCAGCCTCTGAACTCGGGCCTGGGCTCCCCTCAAAGACTGAGAAGCCCGTGGCGTGGATCTGTGTCTCTCTGTAGACCCCCGTTCCCCAGGCTTGAGGTTTTTCTGGCAGCATAAGGCCTATAAAACCTTAATGGGCAGCCCTTCAATTTAATTTAGGGAGAGTCGATTTGCTGGAAGCCTTTTCTAGACAGCTTCCTAAGCTGGCCAGCCAGAGGCCGGCCATGTCTGGGGGGCTTCTGTTTCTTAGAAGGACACCTGCCGTGTTCTCTGCTTAACGGGTTTCACCTGAGGGCCTAGAGGGCAGCGGGGAGCCTGCCTCCCCTCATCAGCCTGGTGGGGCATCCCAAACCTGGTCCTAACGTGTGCGGCCCGGTGGCAGGCATCACCACCTCCGTCCTGCAAGAAGAGGACGCAGGAGACCGACTTGGAAAAAGCATCAGATCAAGGGTTCAGGGTCCCCAACACCCCTGGTGCTGTCCTTGTCCCAATGGCGAGGCCTCACCCTTTCATAATTGATGCCACATTCAGTTCTCAATGTAGGTGGCTGCACAGTGCTGGGTGCTGCATCTCAGTAAGTCCTGTGATGAATTTCGAGAAGGAGCTCCAAGTGCTCTCAGCTCCTGTACTATATAAGCAGAAGGGGATACCAGGAGCAGAGTTGCATAACTGACCCTTTTTCCCCTATGTACTTTAAGCCAGGCAGCCTCAGACTGGTCCTTGTCTCCTGTAACCTTACAGAAGCCCCAGGGAGGAGCCAGCACAGTGGGACATCCTAAAGCCTCAGCCTCAGGAGGAAAATGTCCTAAATCCTCAAAGTAACTGACTAATTTCCCCAGCCGTCTCAGTCTGTGTGTGTTCCACAAACATTCCCCCTCCCCCTCCTGGAAAGGTGGAATCCTTATTGTACCCAAGGCCAGAAATGGTTCCAGTTATATGCCTCTTCATTTCCTAGTAGCAGGTTGCATGTTATTCAAAGTCTTTTGGCTGCAAATTAACAGGAAACGGTTCCAAATTACCTCAAGCAAAACAAGGAAGTTCATTCAAGTTTACAAGGGAGCTCACGGAGAAACCAACACAAAAGGACGGCTGGGCGGGAAGCCAACAGAATCTGGGCCTCTCTCTCCCCCTCGGTCCCTCCCCCACGCCCCTCCCTCTCTTAATTGGGCGAGCCTCCAGCCCCCAGCACCACGTGGTCACTCCTGTCCACCTCTGTATCTGTCCACAAATCTATTTCCGTCCATCTCCATGACAGACTCTCTGCTTTCTGAGCACCGGTCATCCCATGTTTCTAGGGGTGACAGAGAGACAGACTAACCCTCTTTCAACCCAATTTCAAATGTCCAGGCAAGAGAACCCATCTGGCCCAATTTCAGTCAGTGTGTGTGTCCGATGGCAAAGATTTTGGCCAGGGGGTGGGTTGCATAGCAAGTGCGCGTCTGCCTGGAGTAAAGGTACTTCCTCAGCGTGGGCAGTAAGGAGAGCTGAGCAGACATCCCACGGGATACTCCATCAGGGTTAGTGATTAATAATAAGACAGCAATACTGTGCTCACTGCCTTTGAACAAAGGGTAATTGCCAGCGGCAGAACACTTGACTCCTGTTGGGCAAAAGGAGAAAAGCTGGGGATGGGAAAAGTATTTGCATATCTTGGACTCTAGCACTACAGCTGTCTTTTCTTCAGTGCAGAATTTCCAAGGGCCCAACCTGCCAGAGAGGGAGCTAACAAGTGATGTTTCAAACACAGGGTGTCTGAAGGGTTGGTGGCTGGGAGATGAGGGGGCCACCTGTCCCCTCAGCCAAGGTCATGGCTAGCCAGCCATGGAGCTCCGTCGGCTGCTGCATCTACTCTGTGTGTGGACAGTGCTAGAACCAGGAAGCTGGAATGACTTTTGAGTCCTCCTGGCACGTTCCCTCTTTGCCCCACTCAGGGACACAGAGAGAACAATGGGGAAAGAGCCAGCATGCTCTTTCCTACAGAATTTAGGTTTAAGGGACTTAGAACACTGTACAGATAGGTTTAAAAGGAGGGCAGAATAGGAAGAAACACACACAATCCTACCACCATGACAAAAAGCTGCAGTGATTTTCATTCACCACGTAGGTTAGGACCTGCCTAGTTCTGCTCAGTGGCTTCAAAACCATTTTAGATCAATGAACGAGCCAAATTCAAGCCAAGTAATCTTGGAGCTGTATTAGCCCATGAAAAATCAATTTGCATCCAAAGGTCCAAGGAAATTAGAAATGCCCATACGCAAAATGCCAATGGCATTTTTAAATCCGAAATAAATAAGACATCAGAGGAACATGGAAACATAAATGGAAGAAGAGGGGAGGAGGCAGAGATTTTGAGCTAATTAGAACATATAGTCAAAAAAGATTTTATTTCAGTGTGTTTACTTTCTAGAGAGAATGAATATTGGCTAGCCTGTTAGAAGGAAACAGCTCACATTTTAAATGAATTTTCTTGTTTTCTGGCAAGAAATTGGCTGCTTCTTATCTAGACAGCTTTTTGTTGATTAAACTTGAAGTGTCCTGTGTGACTCCATTTATAGGAAGCTCGAGGAAAGATTTCTGCAGTGATAGCAGACAGGTCAGGGGCTGCCTGTGGCTGGGTGGGGAGAGGATTATTTGGGGAGGGGCACAGGGAACTGTGGGGTGATGGAAATGTTCCAGATCTTGATTGTGGTAGTGATTTTTATATATTTACCAAATATATATTTATATATATATATTTATGTATTTAACAAAATTCACTGAACTTAAAATGAGTTTATTTTATTGTTGGTAAATTGCATCTCAATAAAGTTGATTAAAAAAAAAACCCACTGCTTGGAAATAGAGAAAAAAGAAATTATAAGGGAAGAGTGTCTATCCCCCAAAGCTGGGGCATTGATGGGTATTGCACCTCTCTCTCTCCACAAAGGAAAGTAGATAGAAGGAGGTTCAAGAGAGACTCTTGAAGGAGACAGCGGTTGGTTTGCTTTTGGGTGGGAGAACATGGTTTCGCTAGGAGGCCGGGAGTGAGAAGGGCACGTAAGGCAGAGAAATGAGCATGTGTAAGGCACTGGCTTTACTGAGTGATGTATTCAGTGAACTATAATAGTAAAATCATCACGAAGTTGAACACGCAAGACCTGTGAAAGGCAACCAATTGTTCATGGATGAAAACCCTGGCAAATTCCTGATTTCCTGCGTACACTCTTCTCAGTTCCCAAAGCAGCCTCATCAGTAATTAGTACATGTCATCAACACTTCCAACTTTGTTAGAACTTACCACTCGCCCCGTACTCCTGCCTGGGGAGTGTTTGGGGCTATGGTCAGCTCCTTCTCCATCCCTCTGTTCTGCTTTCTTCCCCTCCTGACAGAATGGGGGTGAAGGGAGAGGAGAGTGGGGAAAGTAGGGTCTTCTGAGGATGCCTCAGTCCTGATAATGAATTGCTGCCCTCTGGGCCTCAAAGGTTTTTAGAGACGACTTTTCCCCTGGAGCACTTTGGAGGATTCTTCAAAGAGACCCCCCACACCCCACTTCTGGCCTTTCTCACTTGCAGGTGGGCCGGTGGGTTCCTCTCTAGCTGATTGCCTCATGCTCTAGCAGCCCCTGAGCAGGGGAGGTACACACCAGCTTCTTTATGTTGGGTTGGCGCATCTCTGCCCGCCAGGTGGCACCCTTGCGCAGAAGCTAAGCTTGTCGCGGCCACATCTGGTCCTCAGGAGGTTCACTGACAGCCTTTCTTCCAACAAACCTATGGCACAGGCTGCCCCGTACGCAGCCGCCTCTCTCTACTCTGCCACCAGAGCAGGTAATGTTCCAGTCTGATTCCTTAAACGCCAGTCAGATGCCAGCCACTGTGACCTCTGAGCTCCAGAGGTCATATCGAAAGTATTCCAGGTGGTCCTGGTGAAATTCCTTGCCTTAGTCATGGGGCAAGAGAATGGCATAGCCTTCATTCCATGTGGTGGTGGAAGCACCAGATGGGGCGCTGGGGGGATTGGAGGGGAAGTGAGACCCATAGCACCCCAACAACACTCCTCAGGGAAATTCTTCCATCAATCCCAGCCCTGCCCTTGGTTTCCCAACTTCTCTTATAGGTTGGGAAAGAGGGAGGTCAGCTGAGGTTTGCAAAACAGGCTGTCAGTCGCTTCCCATACCCTGCAGCATATCCTACTCCTCACTTCAGAATGTGGGAGTGATTGGTCCTATTTTCCTGGCATCTCAGCCTGAAACAGGACCCGCATCAGCTGCTACATTCTGATTCCTACAGGGGTCCTTGACTCGGCGAGGCTCTTGACATAGATCATCTCGTTTAATTTTCACAGTAAACCTGTATGTTGTAAACCTATATACTGGGAATGACTATTACCATTCTACAGATGAGGAAACTGAGTCTCAGGGAGGTTATCTGACTTTCGGGGAGGTTATCTGATTTGGCCAAGGTCACACTGCTACCTACAGGAGCTGAATGATGAATCCACGTTTTCTTTTTTAAAATTAATTAATTTAATTTTTATTGAGGCCTATTGGGGAACTGTGTTTCTCCAGGGCCCATTAGCTCCAAGTTGTTGTCCTTCAATCTAGTTGTGGAGGGCGCAGCTCAGCTCCAAGTCCAGTCACTGTTTTCAATCTTAGTTGCAGGGGAGACAGCCCACCATCCCATGCAGGAATTGAACCGGAAACCTTGTTAGGAGCTCGCGCTCTAACCAACTGAGCCATCCAGGCACTCCCAGGTTTTCTTGTTCTAGGATTCCATGCTGCGCTGGACCCAGGTGTAAATACTCTATGTAGGTTGATATCATGGCAACAAAATCCATGAATCCAAAAGACTTTAAGGAGTTTAGAACCAGACAGTGCAGGTGTGACCCCATCCTCCTTCCATCCCCACACTCTCCTGCTGCTCCCTCCTTCCTCATTATGGGACACCGCCTGCCTTCCCCATCCCACCCCACTCCTCTCTGGCCTCAGGTAGAATGTTGACACTAAATGTTCACAATATATTTTACTTACCTGTCTCTCCACTAGACTATGAGCTTCTTACAGACAAGTACTTATTAGCCTTTCATTCTCTACAAGGATCTCAGCACCTGGCTGAGTCTCAAAAACTGGAATTATGGAAAGGCATGAAAAAAACATGAATAAATGACAGGGAATGAACTGGCCTTGCAAACCCCAATCTTTGCACAAGAATTTGGTTGTAGAACTTGATGCAGAAGGGGGCCTAGATGTTCTCCGGGATAGAGAGAGGAAGTGGGGATTCAATCTCCCAGCCTGTAAGATGAGAAGGTTGAGCTGGGTCATTTCTAAGGCTCCTTAATGGGGCATTACCGTGATTCTTAACGTATCTGGGGAGAAGAAAGAAGTCAGATAGTGCACTGTCTCCATCTGCTCCCTTCTTTCCTTGGACTGGGCAGTGCATTTCAACAGAAACACATGTGAAGGTGTTGGGGATTAACCTAGCAGGCTGTGAGCCCAGAATATACCAGAAACATCCCAGGGAGAGAGAAACAAAGATGGGAACTTTTGGGGACAGAGGCAGTAAATGGTTGCATTCCAAAGCAACGAAAGCAAATTGTTATTACTTTATGGGTTATGTGTTTCAAGTTTGGAACAACTATCTCCCAGATGAGTTGATAGAACCCAACCCGTTGTCATTTAAGGTCGGCCTTCGTGGACTCTGAGGAAGGCTATACAGAAATAGAAGGGGGAGCCCAATGGGCCAAAAGGGAATAGGACCCATCTCACAGCTCTTGCACAGAGGGCTTGTCATTGTGTCACGTTGCCATTTCTCTAACAGCTGATCTAGAAATGGAGAGAGTGGAAGGCACTGCCAACCAACCTCATGTTAATGTTCAGAAAACAACACGGCCCTCTCGGGGCCTTTGTCTCAGCCAGAATCTCAGCTCTCCAGCCTGGGCCTTCCTTTGCCTGTGGGCACCATCTCTGCCTGGAGAGAGAGTTGCTGGTAACAGGTCCAGTGAATGCCGTCCCCGGGGGAAGGAGGACTCAGGTCACATTGAGCATGACATTATCCTGGTGGCTGAGGCTCTGAGGACTCCAATGATGCCCTCAGCGCCTCAGGGACACCTGGGCTTGACCTGCTGGGACCACAGGTGGCTGCAGCTCTTGATGTGATGAGCACCACAGCTGTGGAAATGAGGCCACTATTGGCATCCTTTTCTCATACAGAGAATGACCTCACTGCGCTGGGACTTGGGGAAAGAGAAAGAGGAGGATACCTGCTCCTAATCATACCTTGACCCGCCTTTATAACCTTCAATGGCTCCCAGCACCCACAGGAAAAAGTTCAAACCTCGCTGTGTCCCGGAGGCCCACTGTGGACACCACTCTCCCTTCCTGTGCCCCACCCCTGCCACACACACACACACACACACAAACAGACCCACTCTACACGTTACTCCTTTTCAAGCTGCAACAAAATACAATTGGTGACCCAAAGAAGCCATATCATGCCAGCCACCCACCTGTGAACAATACCAGTGTCCTTCCTCAGGGCTGGACTGACTTCCCATCACCTCTTTGGCTACTTCATGCTCATCTTTTAAGTACCAGCACATATGTCATCTCCTCTGGGAGGCTTTCCCCGACTCAGGAAACAGTCATTCTCACCCCTGTGTTTCCCACAGCACATCTCGGAGACAATGATTAAGAACAGCTAACATAAGAGCTGAACACAAATCCAGCATTTGTAGCCTGTTGAGACCACCCTTTGTGTTTGCCACTTGTGGGGGGTGCTCTGCTGTGGTCTGAAACTGACCTCCAAGTATGTTGTTTCTGGGACCTCTTGGGAGAGGTTCCAGTACAGGCCCAGGTTACCCACTGCCTGTGACTGGCCAGGGGCTAAAAAATATAGCCCCTGTAGGATCTACAAAGTGATTGTGGTTATTTGCTGCCTGTGCTAAACCTGGAGGCAAGTGGAAGAGGTCACTCTGTGAACCGAGAATGGCTGCCACAAGCACCAGGCCTGGGGTAACGCCACAAAAAGGTAGGGCATGCAGAGGCCTGCTGCCCCCTGCCAGCCCCCTTAAGTTTCAGCCACTAATAAAGCCTTGTGCAGTCTGCGAGTTAACTGAGTCAGGGTCTCAGGGAGTCACTGGAGTGGGAAGAGTTGTGGTCACCAGGTTAATGTAGACTCTGGTTTGGTGCCAGTGCTGAGCCTGGAGTGACTCAGCAAAAGTCTCAGAGCGCCCCGAAGCCAGTCACTGCCTGCCTAGGGCCCATGGACTCATAGTTTTTCAAGAAAAAGTGCAATGCGGGTCTGGCTGCTCATGGAGAATGTGCCTCAGGTGGTGTGAGAGTTGGGTGGGGCGGGGTCCCACCTGAGTCAACAGGGCGGAGCAGCGGAGCTCATTGGGTCAATCAGATTCAGATTTGGCCTGAAGTGTAGGCTCAACATAGGAAAGATGGCGCCTGCCTGCCTGCTGCCTGGGAAGAGAACACCTCACTGGGGAAATGCTGACTGTCCTCCATTCCTCCTCCTGAAGCCACATTCCTCAGTCTGCCCCATATGTCTTTGAGGCTCCCTGAGTAACCATCCCTCCACTGGAGCTCAAGGTGAGTGCCTGCAAGTGAGTGAGTCTGCGCGTGGGCTGTTTAAGAGGACGTCTGGGTTTCCCACAGCCTTCCGACCCACCCAAACAGATGGGATCCACACTGTTTTTCACAGCTAGTTGTTGGGGCTCTCCTTCCTGGAACCAGTACTCTGGGGTGAGGAGCCCGGTGTGGGCGGCTGGGGTCCTTCGCTCCTCAGGGGGGAACCTTCGCTACTGAAGTATCCCTCCTGATTCTCAACCACCACAGGGAGGTTTGTGTCCTGTTCCATGTCTCTGCTCCACCTACTAGTCTCAATATGGCTTTTCCTTTATATATTTAGTTACAGGACTTCTGTTCAGCTAGATTTCAGATTGTTCTCCAAGTTGATTGCTCTGTAATTTAGTTGTAATTTAATTTTAATGTATTCATAGAAGGATGCAGGCACAGTGTTTATTTACTCCGCCATCTTGGATCTCTCTCCTCATCACTTTATTTTTTTAGATTTTTTTTTTTTGAATTGGGGAAGGGCAGGCAACAAGACTTTAGTGGGGAACAGTGTATTTCTGGGACTTTTTCAAATCAAGTTGTTGTCCTTTTAGTCTTAGCTCAGTTTCAGGTCCAGTTGCCGTTGCTAGTTGCAGGGGGCGCAGCCCACCATCCCTTGCGGGAGTCAAACCAACAACCTGGTGGTTGAGAGGACGCGTTCCAACCAACTGGGCCCTCCGGGAGGCAGTTCAGCTCAAGGTGCTGTGTTCAATCTTAGTTGTGGGGGTCGCAGTCCACCATCCCACCTCATTACTTTCTTAATGACTTCTTTTGATGAGCAGAACGTCTAATTCTGGATGTAGTCAGGTTTATCAATTTCTTCATATGCTTTATTTCCCTAAACCATCTCATGAAAATATTTACATATTTTATCTTCTGGAATTGTTATTTGTCTTTCATATTTGGACCTATAATCTACCCAATATTATTTTTATAAACCATATGGAATTTTGACTGGGATTGTGCTGCATCTATAAACCAATTGGGAAAGAACTGACATTTTAGTAATATTGAATATTACAATCCACAGACATAGTATATCTCTCATTTATTTAAGCCTTCTTTACTTTTTCTGATAATTTTCTGTGTAGTCTTGCAAATATTGTTCTATTTATTCCTATTTAATTTTTCAATGTTATTGAAAAATATTTTATTGAAAACACCTTTTGTTGAATTTTATATTCTAGTTTCTTGCTAGACTCATTTATTTTTTCAAGTTTTGTTCATATAAGCACTTTTTGAATATTTATTGATTTAAGTTTTACTCACTGAGGATTTCAATTTGTCCATTTTTAATGAATGTATTGTTGATTCATTTTTATTTCTTTTTATTACTTATTCATTTTTATTAGTTTCAGGTGTACAAAACAACGTAATGATTACACATTTACACCCTCACAGAGTGATAACCCCAACAAGTCTACTACCCATCTGACACTGTACATAGCTATTACAACACCATTGATTATATTCTCTATACTGTACTTTACATCCCATGACCATATATATATATATATATATATATATATATATATATATATATATATATATATATATAATTATGTTGCCATTATATAGTTGACATTCAATATTATTTTATATTCATTTCAGACATACACTGCAGTGGTTAGGCATTTATATAATTTATGAAGTGGTCCCCCCGATAAGCCTAATACCCATCTGACACCCTACATAGTCTTTACAACATTATTGACTATATTCCCCATACTGTATTTCACACCCCTGTGACTATTTTGTGACTACCAATTTGTACTTCCTAATCCCTTCACCTTTTTCATCCATCCCTCAACATTCCTCCCATCTAGCAACCATCAATTTGTTCTCTGTATTTATGAGCCTATTTCTGTTTTATCTGTTCATTTATTGAGTTCTTTAAATTTCACATATAAGTGAGATCATATGGTATTTGTCTTTTTCAATCTGACTTATTTTATTTAGCATAATATTCTCTGGGTTCATCCATGTTGTTGCAAATTGTAAGATTTCATTCTTTTTTATTGCAGAGTAATATTCCATTGTATAAGTGTACCACCTTTTTGGTATCCAAAGGTGGTACATTTAGATGATGTATCCAATCATCTATTGATGGGCATTTTGATTGTTTCCATATCTTCACTACTGTGAATAACGTTGCAATAAACATAGGGGTGTATATATTTTTTCGAATCAGTGTTTTGGATTTCTTTGGATAAATACCCAGGAGTGGAATTGCTGGGTCATAAGGTAGTTTTATTTTTAAATTTTTGAGGAACCTTCACACTGTTTTCCATAGTGGCTGCACCAATTTGCAATTCCACCAACAGTGCACGAGGGTTCTCTTTTCTCCATGTCCTCGCCAAAACTTGTCGTTTGTTGATTTTTTGATACTAGTCTTTCTGACAGGGGGCAGGTGGTATCTCATTGTGGTTTTTATTTGCAATTCTCTGAGAATTCGTGACATTGAGCAACTTTTCATGTCTATTGGCCACCTGTATGTCCTCTTTGGAGAAATGTCTGTTCAGATCCTCCATCCATTTTTTAATTGGATTTTGCAGGGAGGGGGTTGGTGTTGATTGTATGAGTTTTTAAATAAATTTTGGATATTAACCCCTTATCAGATGTATCATTGGCAAATATTTTCTCCCATTCAGTAGGATGTGTTTTTGTTTTGTTGATGGTTTCATTTGCTGTGAATAAACTTTTTAGTTTGATATAGTCCCATTTGTTTATTTTTTCTTTTGTTTCCCTTGCCTGAGGTGATATATCAGTAAAAATATTACTAAGGGTAATGTCTGAGAGTATACTTTGTGTATTTTCTTCTAGGAATTTTATGGTTTCGGGTCTTACATTTAAGTCCTTAATCTATTTTGATTTTATTACATATGGCATAAGAAGGTGGTCCAGTTTATTTATTAAATAGACTGTCGTTACCCCAGTATAAGTTCTTGCTTCCTTTGTCATAGATGAAGTGACCGTATAGGCATGGATTTATTTCTGGGCTCTCTCTTCTGTTCCATTGATCTGTGTGTCTGTTTTTATGCCAATATCATGCTGTTTTGATCACTATGGCCTTGTAGTAGAATTTGATATCAGGTAGTGTGATACTAGACTCATTTCTTAACAATTTATATGTAGATTGTTTTGATTTGCCTACACAAATAATTGTATCATCTGCAAATTTTGACACTTTTATTTTTTTCAATCCTTATACCTTTTGTTTCTTTATTTTGCCTTAATGCATTGGCTAGGGTCTCCAAAAAGATGGTGAACAAAGGTTATTGTGGACATCCTTGTCTTATTCCTGATTTCAAGGAAAATATTTCAACATTTCACTATTAGGCATATTGTTTTCTCTAAATTTTTTTATATGCTCCTATTCCAATTCAGAAAGTTTTCTTCTATTTCTAGCTTTCAATTTTTTAATGAATTGTTCTTGAATTTTGTCAGATGACTTTTCTGCTTCTACTGAGATGATGACATACTTTCTTCTCTTGATAATGTGATAAAATAATTGACTGATGTTTGAACTTTAAAAATAACGCCTGAAATAAATTCTTGAAATAAGCTTAACTTGGTTATATAATGTTTTAAATGCTTTGAAATTTGAATCACTGTTTGTTTTAGGACTTTTGTGTAGGATCTTTGGCTTTCAAAATATTGGTCTATAATTATCTTTCTTACAGTCCCTCTGAGGTTTTGATCTGTAATGCCAATTTCATAAAATGAGTTGGGGAGTGTTAGTTATGTTTTCTAATAAAACTAAAGATAACAACTACTAAAACTAAAAATAACATAAGTACTTACCAAGTTTCTAGAGGGAAGAAATGCAAAAATACGTTTTACAGAGCAAAATGTGGGGTATGTATGAAACTAAGAAGTGTAAATCACATAAAACAGGGTGAAAATAGAAGTACGTTTCAGATTTTTCTATTAAAAACAACATCTGAAAAACCTCACGTCACTGTTTTAATATAAGAATATCTAAAAAATTACTCAGAAAGTTAAAACTAAAAGGATAGAACAACATATAGTAGACAAATAGACACAAAAATAATGAGTAGCAATATTATGTCAGATAAAATATAATTTAAGGGGAAACAGTGCATTGGTTATTTATTACTGTAAAAAATATTACTTCAAAGCTTAAGATGACAAACATTATCAGACACAGTTTCTGGAGGTCAATACCCAGCAGTGGCTTGGCTGGGTGGTTCTGGCTCTGGGTCTCTCATGGGGTTGTAGCCAAGATGTTGGCTGGGGCTGTGGTCATATGAAGGTTTGATGGGCTGGAGGATCTGCTTCCAGAATGTTCTCAAGACACAGCAGAGCAAGTGAAACAAGAGGGGAAGAGCAGCCACAATGGATGTGGAAGCCTCTTTGTATGACCTACTTTCCCAAGTTACATCCCATCACTTCTGCTTCATTCTATCCCTTAGAATTGACTTGCTAAATTGAGCCTACACTGAGAGAGGAATTAGATCCTTCTTGTCAAAGACAGAACATCAATTAATTTATGAACATAGTTTTAAAACCCTCACATGAAGCACAGAATACTTAAAAAAGATGATTATATACAAAACCACAAAGAAAGCATCAATCATTACAAACAGAAGTTATACAGGCTGTGTTCTTTGACTTCAGTAAATGAAAACAACTTAACCAAAGTTTATATTATAAAGATAACCACTAGACCAAAAATACAAACCTTCCAAATTATCAGAAGAAACACATGCAGGCACACAAACACAGACACATAGTAAAATACTAAAACTCCAGAAGAAACAATAAAAACAGAATTGATAATATAAATTTGATGACAGAATTAAGTTTAAACTTATCTGTCATGCTAATTATTGCAAGTGGACTAAACTTGCTTGATAAAAGGAATCAGCTATGTGTGAGTTATGTGTAAGGATTATACCATTATTTGTAATGGCAAATATTAGAGGAAGCCTTAGTTTCTCTCACAAATGAGATGGTTAAGTAAATTGTAAGTTCCATACATTGCGACAACATACAGCTCTTAAAAAGAATGAGGTAACTCTCTACATATTAACAAGACATAATCTTCAAAGTGCATCATATTTTTAAAAAGCAAGATAAAAGATATTTATATTCTGTGATAATATAGTGGTTTGGAAAAGAAAAATAACATGTGTATTTTTAGTATGATTCTGGAAAGATCCATAATAAACCAGCAATGCTGCTTGCTTATAGGAACAGGAGGAAGACGGTTAGAGGCAGAGAGGAGAGAGAAACTTGCCTTGTACTGTCTGTCTTCCTTTTGAATTTTTATCCAAGTGAAGTTGTATCCAAGTGAATATTACCAATTAAAATTTTTTTATTAAAGCAATTTTAATAAAGCTTTAATTAAAACTTTAATTATTTTAACTAAAATAATTAACATTTTAAAATTTAATACAGCAAAGAATAGACGAATTGAATTGATAATAATTATGTAAGATAATTATCTAAGATATTTTTTAAGTGGTCGAAGAATTACCTCCAGTTATGGCTCTGGTTCTTTAAACTTTCCAGGAACATACTACATAAAAATGAATCCACAGCACAGAAAAAAATAGGAAAGCTGCCCAGATGCACTACGAAAGTAACAGAACACTGAAACAAAAACCTGACAAAAATAGCATTAAAAAATAACTATACACCCACTTATGTACCTATGGAAATAGGTTCAAGAAAATACTGTCAAGTTGACATTAAAGATCTTGCAAACGGATTAGAAATTGACAAACATCCTGATATAAAATGGGCAGAGAAGACATAATTAAGAAAAGAAACATGAGGCATTCGATACATAAAAACATCGTCAACATTACTAGTAATGAAGGAAATGGGGACAAAAAGATTTAAGAGCTATCGTTTTGTTCTAGATTATGAAAAGATGTTAAAGATTGGAAACACCCACGTTGGTTTAGGGTATGAAGAATTGGACACTCATAGACTGTTTACAACATTTCTGGAGAGCAATCTGGCAACATGTATTTTAATCTTTGACACAGGAATTTTGCTCCTAGAAATTTATCCTAAGGAATGAATTGCTTGAGGGTCCTACAATACAACGTATATACAATAATGTTCA